>NW_022164993.1:278919-403405 GCF_008728515.1 Papio anubis
AGAAAGAAAGAAAGAAAGAAAGAAAAGAAAGAAGGAAAGAAGAAAGAAAGATAAAAGAGAGAAAAGAAAGAAAGATAGAAAGAAGAGAGAGAGAAACAGAAGGGAAGAAAGGAAGGTAGAAAAGAAAGACATGAAAGAGAAAAAAAACTTATAGTGCCCGGTTTTTCCAGGCGGTCTCCCATCCAAGTACTAAATGGGCCCAACCTTGCTAAGCTTCCGAGATCAGACGAGATCAGGTGCCTTCAGGGTGGTATGGCCGTACACACCTGCAGAGGCCCTTGGCTGCCCCAAGAACCCTTCCCAGTCATGTTGGCCGGCTTCCAGCCAGCACTGCCAGCCCGGGGACTCCGGGTTCAGATTGGAACCCCCAAGCTGCTCGCATGTGGAAATCCCCCGGCTCCTGAGCTGCTGAGCCTTCACCACGTCAGGCCCACTAGGAACGGGGAGTGCTCAGAGGAGTCAGAGCCCAGAGCCGACGATCCTGAAACACCGTCCAGTACTCTGCCCTGTCACAGAGGTGTTCTTTTGGATCTCTTGCTACTCTGGAGCTCCTGAGAGGCCCCCTCATGCCCCACCCACCCAGAGCTGTCACGGCTGGCCAAGGGCGAACAGCTAGCACAGCCGAGTGTGGCTGTTTTCTTACAACGTCCCCATCACGGTCGCTTGTCATGACCAAGAGCTGGCAGTGGAGCAAGATGGCGTGGGGCGTTGGAAGTTGGGGGATGGCCCTGTTTGCCCCTGGGCTGGCACTAGAGCTGACAGCCTGATCAGCGGCAAGAGGGGCTAAGAGAAACCCAGTCACACCCCACCACCACCAGGAGCAAATCCACAGCCCCACACACAGACATGCCTGGGCGCACATGCGTTGGAACCCACGCACGGGCACGTGCACACACACAGACACACACACATACATGCACTCACACAAAAGCGGCTTGAAGGAGAGCAAGGAAGAGATGGATGGAGAGATTGAAACCAATGGTGGGAGAGACACATCCATCGAGAGAAACAAGTGAATTGGAGAGGGAAAGAGACAGACTGAGATTCAGAGAAAGAGAGAGGGAGAGAGAAAGAGAGAGAGACAGGGAGACAGAAGGAAGGCAACAGAAATTGCGGGAGGTGCAGGGGAAACTCAGAAGGTCAAGGGGGAGGGAGATAGGGAGCAAGAGAGATAGAGCCATGGAGAGGGAGCATCCTGGTCCAGTAGGCAGGGACATTTTGAGCAGGTCAGGATAGGGTGGAGGGGGCATGGGCTGGGCCAGAATAGGGTGACCAGGCCGTTCATGTAAGAGGAGCAATGGAGTGCTGAGACTGGTTTTTTCTTGGGCTAATTGCTTGATTTGGAGGTGGGTTTCATAGGCTCCTTCTTTTGTTGGCACCTCCCTGTGCTCCTGGTGTGGTATGTTGGGTCCCTAGATTCGCAGAGTGCACCCATCCATTTGGTGGGAGCCATGGCACCGGGTGTGCCCATGGTGCCCGAGGCCTGGGTCTCTGGCATGTCCTCAGGACTGGAGTTTACACAAAGTTGGTGGCAATGGAATCTGGGTGTACTGGGACTGTTTTCCCAATGGCTGGCAAAGCAATGTCCTTCCCCCTGATAAAGTGGTCCCTGAATTCTGGAGCGGAGGTCTTGCTTGGCATGTGTGGAACCCGCTGCCCCTGCCCACCCATTCCCCCAGTTTGGAAGGTTGCGGCGGCACCTGATGAGTGCATTGAATCCCCTGGGTGTTCTGAGAGTGGGAAGGCAGCACGAATGGCAGGGAACTTGTGCCTGCACCTTTATGGAGTGGCCTCCTGACCTACCGGGATGGACCCGGGATCCTGGCATGGTGGTGATGAAGTGGAAGTTGTGGGAGGTTTCTGCCCAGTTGTGTTTTGGTGGCGGACCCCCAAGAGGATGTCCGCAGCTGCGGTGCTGTTGTAGGTGGGCAATAAAGTGGGAACAGAGTACTGGGAAGCTTGGAAGCATAGCAAGAGTAGTGGAAAGGGAGGGATGGTTGAAGCCACAAAAGACTACAGCAGGTCCGGCTCCATGGATCATGGGTGTAACCACAGCACGTTGGGATTCCGAGGAGGGTGCATCACAAGGTCAGGAGATCCAGACCAGCCTGGCTAACACTGAGAAACTCCATCTCTACTTAAACTACAAAACATGAGCCCAGCGTGGGGGTGGGCGAATGTAGTCCCTGCTGCTTGGGAGGCTGAGAGAGGAGAATCATGTGAACCTTGGAGATGGAGCTTGAAGTGAGCTGAGATTGTGCCACTGCTCTCCATCCAGGGTGATAGAGCGAGACTCTGTCTGGCAGAGAGAGAAAGAAAGAAAGAGAGAGAGAGAAAGAAGGAAGGAAAGAAGGAAGGAAGGAAGGAAGGAAGGAAGGAAGAAAGGAAGAAAGGAAGGAAGGAAGGAAGGAAGGAAGGAAGGAAGGAAGGAAGGAAGGACTGAATGAAGGATGAATGGAATGAATGAATGAAATGAATGATAATGGGAATAATGAAGCCGAATGAATGAATGAATGAATGATGAATGAATGAGGCCGAATGAATAGCCGAAATAATGAATGAATGTGATGATGAATGAATGATAATGAATAAATGAAGGAAGAAAGAAAGATGAAAGAGAAAGAAAGCAGAAAAGAGAAAGAAAGAAAGAAGGAAAGAAAAAGAAAGAGAAAGAAAGAAAGAAAAGAACTAACAAGAAAGAAAGAAAGAGAAAGAAAGAAGAAAGAAAGAAAGAAGGAAAAGAGGAAAGAAGGAAAGAAAGAAGAAAGAAAAAAGGAAGGAAAGAGAGAAAGAAAAGAAAGAGAAAGAAAGAAGAAATAAGGAAAGAGGAGGAAAGAAAGAAAGAAGGAAAGAAAGAATAAAGAAAGAGAAAGAAAAGCAAGAGAAAAGGAAAGAAGGAAAGAAAGAAAGACAGAAAGAGAAAGAGAAAAAAGAAAGAAAAGTAAAAAGGAGCATAGAAGAAAGAAAGAGAGAAAAAAAGAAAGAAGAAAGAAAGAAAGGAAAAAAAAGAGAGAAGAGAGAGAGAAGGGAAGAAAGGAAGGTAGAAAAGAAAGAAAGACAAGGAAGAAAGCCAAAACCTACAGCACCCGGTATTCCCAGGCAGTCTCCTCCCCACGCAAGTACTAACCAGGTCGGACTTGCTTTTGTTTCCAAGAACAGATGACGATTCAGCTGCTCAGGTTATATGGACGAGACACCCAGCAGAGAGGCATCACCTGAGCCGTCCAAAGAGCCCAACCCAGCCATGCCCGACGGCTTCCCACTGGCAACGCCATCCCAGGCCCAGTGGGCTCTTATCAGGGACTCGCTGAGGCTCCTCGCAGCCTTCCACCAGTTCCCGGTAGCCTCCTGAGTTTCCCCCACCACCCGGCCCTCATACCAGGGGAACACTCTGAGGCATCAGGGCCCAGGGCCCACAATCCTGGGACACAGTCCGGTCCTCCACCCTGTTGCAGAGGTATACTTTTGATCCCTGGTGGCTCAGGAGTTCCTGCAAGGCCCTCTTGCCCCACTCCAGCCAGAGCCTTCAGGGGCTGGCCAAGGGCTTAACTGGTGGGCCCACCGCATGGCCTTTTCTCACAATGCCATCCTCCAGTGCTCTGCACCTTTGGGGTCTGGCCCGTTCTCCCAGGCTGGAGCTGGGCCTCCTAGCAGGTCAATGGATAGGCATAAGAGAGGAATGCTGTCATTTCCAGTGGTGCTGCCAGTGGCTAACCCAGAAGGAAGTCCCCAGACGGCAGGGATGGGCAGCACAATAAAGGGGGAGCAGAGTCAGAGGTGATTGGGAAGAATGGCATAGTAGGGGAAGGGAGTGAGGGGGGAAGCCACAAAAGCTTACTACAGGCCGGGCGGGTGGACTGGGCGAATGTAATCCCAAGACTTTGGGAGGCCAAGCAAGGCATGGATCATGAGGTCAGGAAGATTCAGACCAACCTGGCTTACATGGTGAAACCCCATCTCTACTAAAAAACAACAAAAACAGGAGCAGAGAGTGGTGGATGGAAAGCCTGTAGTCCTTAGCTGCTCGGGGAGGCTATGCAGGAGGAATGGTATGGAACTCAGGAGAAAGCTGGACACAGCCCAGCCTGGGTGACAGGAGTGGAGATGGAAGAAAAGAAGGGAAGGGAAGGAAGGAAGGAAGGAAGGTAGGGAGGGAAGGAAGGAAGGAAGGAAGGAAGGAAGGGAAGGAGGAGGGAGGAGGGAGGGAGGGAGGGAGGGAGGGAGGGAGGAATGAATGGAATAATGAAGAATGAAGGAATAAGGAAGGAAGGAAGGAAGGAAGGAAGGAAGGAAGGAAGGAAGGAAGGAAGAAAGAAAGAAAGAAAGAAAGAAAGAAAGAAAGAAAGAAAGAGAGAAAGAAAGAGAGAAGGAAGGAAAGACAAATGAAAGAGAGAGAAAGAAAGAAAAGAAAGAAAAAAGGAAAGAAAGAAGAAAGAAGACAGAGAAACAAAAAAAGAAAGAAGGAAGGTTAGAAAGAAAGAAGGAAGGAAGGAAGGAAGGAAAGAAAGAAGAAAGAAAGAAACAAAGAAACAAAGAAAGAAAATGAAAGAAACAAAGAAATACAGAAAGGAAGGGAGAGAGAAAGAAAGAAGGAAAGGAAGAAGAAAGAAAGAAAAAAGAGAGAAAGAAAAGAAAGAAAGAAGAAAAAGAAAGAAAGAAGAGAAAGAGAACGGAAGAAAGGAAGGTAGAAAAGAAAGAAAGACATGAAAGAAAGAGAAAAAGCCTACAGCGCCCAGTATTTCCAGGTGGTCTCCCATCCAAGTACTAAACAGGTCTGACCCTGCTAAGCTTCCGATATCAGAAGAGATCAGGCGTGTTCAGGGTGTTATGGCCATAGATGCCGGCAGAGGCGCCTGGTTGCCCCAAGAGCCCTGACAAGCCATGCCGGCTGGCTTCCAGCTGGCATTGCCAGTCCGGTGCCACAGGGCTCATATCAGGACCCCCGAGCTGCTCGCCTGCGGTCTTCCCCCGGCTGCTGACCTCCCAATCTTCCACCACGTCTGGCCGGCTCAGAACAGGGAGTGCTCCGAGGCATCAGGGCAAAGGGCCCACGATCCTGGGACCCCATCCGGTCCTCCACCCTGTCGTGTAGGAATTCCTTTGGATCCCTGGCCGCTCAGGAGCTCCTGTGAGGCCCCCTCTTGCCCCACCCAGCCAGAGCCGTCACGGCTGGCCAAGGGCAAACAGCCAGATGAACTGGGCGTGGCCTTTTTCTCACAATGCCCCCACAATGGTCGCTTGTTTCAAACAAGACCCACCCAGTGGGCAATAGGGCCTGGGAGGTTGGGGTTGGGGGATGGCCCTGCTCTGTCCCAGGCTGGCACTAGAGCTGGGAGCCAGATCTCCAGTGAGAGATGCTGAGAGAAACCAAGACACACCCCAAAACCACCAGAAGCAAATCCACAGCCTAACACAGACACACCCAGGCCCTCGTGTGTGGAAACCAACACATGCGCGTGCACACACACACAGACACATACATACACACACACACGTGCACGCACACACAAATTGCTTGAAGGAGAGTAGGGAAGAGATGGATGGAGAGATTGAAATCGAGGAAGGGAGAGAGACAGCAATCGAGAGAGACAGGGTAGGTGGAGAGGGAAAGAGACAGACAGAGAGGCAGAGAAAGAGAGAGGGACAGAGAAAGAGAGAGACAGAAGGAAGACGATAGAAGTAGCGCAAGGTGCAGGGGGAAACCCAGAAGAGAGAGGGGGAGGGAGATAGAGATTCAGAGCAATAGAAAATTGGAGAGGGAGCGCAATGCTCCGATAGGCACGGCCCTTTGAGCAGGCCTGGATAGGGTACAGGGGGCTTGGGCTGGCCCAGAACAGGGTGGTCATGCTGCCGTCCATGCGAGGGCAGCAATGGAGCGCTGAGACGGGTCTTGTCTTGGATTAATTGCTTGCTTTGCAGGTGGGATTCATGGGCTCCTTCCTTTGTTGGCACCTTCCTGTGCTCTTGGTGTAGTGCGGTGGGCCCCTTGATTTGTAGAGTGTGCCTGGCAGTTGGCGGGGGCCGTGGTACCAGGCGTGCCCATGGGGCTCGAGGCCTGGGTCTCTGGTGTGTTCCACAGGACTAGAGTTCACACGAAGTTTGTGGCAATGGTAATCCGGGTGCACAGGGACCATTTTCCTGGTGGGTGGTGAAGCAATTTCCTTCCCCCGAATTAAGCAGCCTCTGTGTTGTGGAGTGGAAGTCTTGGCTGGCATTTGTGGCACCGAATGACCCTGCCAGCCCCCTCAACCAGTTCGGAAGGTTGTGGCAGCATCCGAAGAGTGGATTGAATCGCCTGCACCTTCCTGGAGGGGTAGGAACGGCGAACGGCAGGGAATCCACGTCTGCACCTTTGAGATCTGGCCCCTTGCCCTCCCGGGCTGGAGCCAGGCTCCTGGTGGTGTGGTGGCATGGCAGAAGTGGTGGGATGCTGCTACCCGGTGGTGCTTTTGTGGTGGACACCCAGGAGGAGGTCCCCAGCTGTGACGGTGGTGTAGGTGGGCAATAAAGGGGGTGAAGAGTCAGAGGAGGCTGGGAAGCATTTCAACAGTAGGGCGAAAGGTGGGAGAGGGGAAGCCACAAAAGCCTACAGCAGACCGGGCATGGTGGAACACGACTGTAATCCCAGCATTTTCGGGGGTCAAGGAGGGTGGATCACAAGGTCAGGAGATCCAGACTAGTCTGGCTAACATGGTGTAACCCTGTCTCTACTAAAACTACAAACATGAGATGGGCGTGGTGGCAGGCACCTGTAGTCCCAGCTGCTTGGGAGACTGAGGCAGGAGAATGGCGTTTACCTGGGAGAGGAAGCTTGAAGTGAGCCGTGATCGTGCCACTGTACTCCACCCTGGGTGACAGAGTGAGACCCCGTCTGGAAGGAAGGAAGGAAGGAAGGAAGGAAGGAAGGAAGGAAGGAAGGAAGGAAGGAAGGAAGGAAGGAAGGAAGGAAGGGAGAGAGAGAGAGAAAGAAAAGAAAGAAAGAAAGAAGGAAAGAAAGAAGAATGAAAGAAAAAAGAGAGAAAAAGAGAAAGAAAGAAAAGAAAGAAGGAAAGAAGAAAGAAAGAGAGAAGAGAAGAAAGAAAGAAAGAAAGAAAGAAAAGAAAGAAAGAAAAGAAAGAATGAAAGAAAGAAAGAAGAAAGAAAGAAAACAAGAAAGGAGGGAAGAAAGGAAGGAAGGAGGGATGAAAGAAAGAAATAGAAAGAAAGAAAAGAAAGAAAGAAGAAAAAAGAAGAAAGAGATAGAGAAAGAAAGAAGGGAAGACAGAAGAAAGAAAGAAAGGGAGAAAGAAAGAAGGAAAAGAAAGAAAGATGGAAAGAAAGAAGAGAGAAAGAAAATTAAGAGAGAAAGAAAGAAAAGAAAGAAAGCATTAAAGAAAGAATGAAGAAAAAAGAGAAAGAAAAGAAATAAAGAAAGAAGAAAAGAAAGAAAGAAGGAAAGTAAGAAGAGAAAGAGAGAAGAGAAGAATGGAAAGTAGAAAAGAAAGAAAGACATGAAAGAAAGTGAAAAAGCCAACAGTGCCTGGTATTCCCAGGCAGTTTCCCATCCAAATACTAAACGGCCCCACCCAGCTAAGCTTCCGAGATCAGACCAGATCAGGCGCATTCAGGGTGGTATGGCCGTAGCTGCCTGCAGAGGCACCTGGCTGCCCGAAAAGCCTGCCAGCTGCCTGCAGAGGCACCTGGCTGCCCGAAAAGCCTGCCCAACCATTCCCACTGGCTTCCAGTGGGCACCACCAGAACGGGGACACTGGGCTCGTATCGGGAACCCTGAGCCGCTCACCCGAATACTTCCCCCAGCTCCAGAGCTCCAGACCTTCCACTACGTCAGGACCGCTCAGGACAGGGAGTGCTCCTAGGCGTCAGGGCCCAGGGCCCATGTTCTTGGGACCCAGTCCGGTCCTCCGTACTGTCACTTAGGTATTCTTTTGGATCCATGGTCGCTCAGGAGCTCCTGCGTGGTCCCTTCTTGCCCCACCCAGCCAGAGCCGTCAGGTCCTGTGTCGTGTGGCCTTTTTCTCATAACGACGCCACCATGGTCGCTCTTCCCCAAGAAGACCTGGCCGGTGGGCAAGAGGGTTTGGTGGGTTAGGGGTTGGGGTATGGCCCCGCTTGGCCCCGGGCTGGCACTACAGCCGGAAAGCTGATCCCCAGCGAGAGGGGCTGAGAGAAACCTAGACACACCCCATCACCACCAGGAGCAAATCCACAGCCCCACACACAGACACACCCAGGCCCTCGTGCAGGAACCCACACACGTGCATGTGCACACACACAGACACATACACACTCCCACACACTCACAAACACACACACATGCACACACACACAAACGTCTTGAGGGAGAGCAAGGAACAGAAGAATTGGAGATTGAAACTGAGGGAGGGAGAGAGACAGTGATCAAGAGAGACAGGGGAGGGAGAGAGGGAAAGAGACAGAGAGGCAGAGAAAGAGAGTGGGACAGGGAAAGAGAGAGACAGAGGGAAAGTGACAAGTAGCGTGAGGTTCAGGGGCAAACACGGAAGAGAAACGAAGAGGAAGCTAGAAAGCAAGATCGATAGAGCCTTAGAGAGGGAGCACCATGTTCTGTTAGCCAGGGCCCTTTTGAGCAGGCCAGGATAGGGTGGAGGGTGCTTGTTCTGGGCCAGAACAGTGTGGCCAGGCCGTCAATGCGAGAGGCGTAATAGAGTGCTGAGACAGGTTTTTTCTTGGATTAATTGCTTTCTTTCTTTCTTTCTTTTTTGTTTCTTTTATTTATTTATTTATTTATTATTATTATTATACTTTAAGTTCTAGGGTACATGTGCATAACGTGCAGGTTTGTTACATATGTATATTTGTGCCATGTTGGTTTGCTGCACCCATCAACTCCTCAGCAACAATCAACTCGTCATTTACATCAGGTATAACTCCCAGTGCAATCCCTCCCCGCTCCCCCCTCCCCATGATAGGCCCCAGTGTGTGATGTCCCCGTTCCCGAGTCCAGGTGATCTCATATTTCAGTTCCCACCTATGAGTGAGAACATGCGGTGTTTGGTTTTCTGTTCTTGTGATAGTTTGCTAAGAATGATGGTTTCCAGCTGCATCCATGTCCCTACAAAGGACACAAACTCATCCTTTTTTATGGCTGCTTTCTTTGGAGGTGGGTTTCGTGGGCTCCTTCCATTGTTGGCACCTCCTAGTGCTCTTGGCACAATGTGGAGGGCCCCTTGATTTCCAGAGTACCCCTGCCCAATTGGTAGGAACTGTGGCATAGGGCGTGCCAATGGGGCCCAAGGCCTGGGTCTCTGGCGAGTCCTCGGGATTTTAGTTTTAACGAGGTTGGTGGCAATGGGAATTCGGTGCACAGGGACTGTTCTCCTGGTGACTGACGTAGCATTGTCCTTCCCCCAGATAAAGCAGGCCTTGCATTCTGGAACAGATGTCTTGGCTGGCATGTGTGGCACCCTCTGCCCCTGCCGGCCCCTTTAACTGGTTAGGATGGTTGCAGCAGGTCCGATGAGTGGATTGAATCACCTGCGCATTCTGGGAGTGGGAAGGCACTATGAACAGCAGAGAACCCATGCCTTTGCCTTTGGGATCCGGCTCACTGCCCTCCCAGGCTGGAGCCGGGCTCCTGGCAGAGCGGCAGCGAGGCAGAAGAGGTGGGCTCCTGTAGCTCGGTGGTGATTTGGTGACGGACCCCCAGGAGGAGGTACCAGGCTGTGGTGGGTGTGTAGGCGGGCGATAAAGGGAAAGCAGAGTCAGGGGAAGTTGGGAAGCATGTCAACAGTAGGGGGAAGGGAGGGAGAAGGGAAGCCACAAAACCCTACAGCAGACCAGGCACGGTGGATCACACCTGTAATCCCAGCACTTTGGGATGCCGAGGTAGGTGGATCACGAGGTCAGGAGATCCAGACCAGCATGGCTAACATGGTGAAACCCCGTCTCTACTAAAACTACAATACATGACCTGGGCGTGGTGGTGAGTGCCTGTAGTCCCAGCTGCTCAGGAAATGGAGGCAGGAGAATGGTGAGGACCCAGGAGTCAGAGCTTGCAGTGACCGAGATCATGCCACTGCACTCCAACCTGGGTGACAGAGCAAGACACTGTCTGGAAGAAAAAGAAAGGAAGAAAGAAAGAAAAAAAGAAAGAAAGAAGGAAAGAAGGAAGGAAGGAAGGAAGGAAGGAAGGAAGGAAGGAAGGAAGGAAGGAAGGAAGGAAGGAAGGAAGGAAGGAAAGAAAAAAGAAAGAAAAAAGAAAAAGAAAGAAAGAAAGAAAGAAAGAGAAAGAAAGGAATGAGGAAAGAAAGAAGAAACAAAGAAAGAAAGGAAGAAAAAGAGAGAAAGAAGAAAGAAAGAAGAAAGGAAAGAAAGAAAGATAGAGAAAGAAAGAAAAGAAAGAAAGCAGGAAAGAAAGAGGAAAGAAAGAAGGAAAGAAAGATAGAGAGAAGGAAAGAAAAGAAAGAAAAAACAAGGAGAGAGAGAGAGAAGGAAAGAAAGGAAGATAGAAAGGTAAGAAAGACAAGAAAGAAAGCAAAAACCTTGCAGCACCCGGTATTCCCACATGGTCTCCCAACCAAGTACTAACCAGGCGTGACCCTGCTTAGCTTGTGAGATCAGATGAGATTGGGTGTGTTCAGGGTGGTATGGCAATAGACGTGGGCAGAGGTACCTGGGTGCCCCAAGAGCCTGGCACAGCCATGCCCACCTGCTTAAAGCCAGGCTCGGATCGGGACCCCCGGGCCCATCGCTCTCAGCCTTAAACCACTCCCGAGCTGCCGAGCTTCCACCACGTCTGGCCCACTCAGGATAATGAGTGCTCCGAGGCATCAGGGGCCAGGGCCCACAATCCTGGAACACTGTCCGCTCCTCCGCCATGTCGCAGAGGTATTCTTTTGGATCACTGGCAGCTCAGGAGCTCCTGCAAGACCCCTTCTTGCTCCACCCACCCAGAGCCGCCTGAGCTGGCCAAGGGCAAACATCTGGACAACACTTGCCTGGCCCTTCTCTCACAACGACCCGAACACAGTACCTTGGCCGGACCAAGACCCGGCCAGTGGGCAAGTGGGCGTGGGGGGTCAGGGGTTGGGAGATGTCCCTGCTTTGCCCAGAGCTGGCACTAGAGCCAGCAGCCTGATCCCCACTGAGAGGGGCTGAGAGAAACCCAGACACATCCCACCACCACCAGGAACAAATCCACAGCCCCACAGACAGACACACCCGGGTGCTCGTGCTCTGGAACCCACACACGCGTGTGCGCACACACAGAAACACACACACACATACACGCACATGCACGCCCACACAAACAGCTTGAAGGAGAGCAAGGAACAGATGGCTGGAGAGATTGAAACCGAGGGAGGGAGAGAGACAGCGATCAAGAGACACAGGGTAGGGGGAGAGGGAAAGAGACAGACAGAGAGGCAGAGAAAGAGAGAGAGACAGAGAGACAGAGGGAAGGTGACAGAAGCAGCGCGAGGTGCAGGGGCAAACCCAGAAGAGAGTGGGGCAGGGAACTAGAGAGCGAGAGTGATAGAGCCTTGGAGAGGGAGCGCCCCACTCCAGTAGGCAGGGCCCTTTTGAGCAGGCTGGGATAGGGTGGAGAGGGCATGGGCTGTGCCAGAACAGGGTGACCAGACCGTCCATGCAAGAAGAGCAATGGAGCATGGAGATGGGTTTTGTCTTGGATTAATTGCTTGCTTTGGAGGTGGGTTTCATAGGCTCCTTCCTTTTTTGGAACCTCCGTGTGCTCTTGGTGCAGTGCACTGATTCCCTTGATTTGCAGAGGGTGCCCACCTGATTGGCGTGAGCCATGGCACCTGGCGTGCCCACGGGGCCCAAGGCCTGGGTCTCTGGCGTGTCCTTGGGACTGGAGTTACATGAAGTTGGTGGCAATGTGAATCGGGGTGTACAGGGACTGTTTTCCTGGTGACTGGCGTGGCAATGTCCTTTCCCCTGATAAAGCAGCCCCTGCAATGTGGAGCAGAGGTCGTGGTTGGTGTGTGTGGCACCCGATGCCCCTGCCTGTCCCTTCCCCCGGTTTCTAAGGTTCTGGAGGTGCCTGATGAGTGGATTGAATCGCCTGAGCGTTCCAGAAGGCGATAGGCATCGTGAATGGTAGGATACCCATGCCTGCACCTTTGGGGTCTGACCCTGCCTTCCAGGGCTGGAGACGAGCTCCCGGCTGGGCGGCGGCGAGGCTCAAGTGGTGGGATGCTGCTGCCCAGTGGTGCTTGGGTGGCGGACCTCCAGGAGGAGGTCCCCAGCTGTGGCGGTGTTGTAGGTGGGCGATAAAGGGAGAACAGAATCAGGGGAGGTTGGGAACTATGGCGACAGTAGGGGCAAGGGAGGGAGGGAGAAGCCACAAAACCCTAGAGCAGGCCGGCCGAGGTGGATCACACCTATAATGCCAGGACTTCGGGAAGCTGAGGCAGCCCAGCCATGTCTGTCAGCTTCCAGCTGGCTCCAACAGCCCGGAATTGCTGGGCTCGGATCGGGACCCCCGAGCCACTCGCCCGTGGCCTTCCCTTGGCTCCTGAGCTGCCAAGCTTCCACCACGTTGGGCCCGCTCAGAACAGGGAGTGCTCCAAGGCATCAGGGCCAATGGCCCACCATCCTTGGACCCTGTCCAGGTCTCTGCCCTGTCACGGAGGTATTCTTTTGGATCCCTGGCTCCTCTGGAGCACCTGCAAGTCCCCTTCTTGCCCCACAGACCCAGAGCCATCAGGGCTAGCCAAGGTCCAACAGCCAGCCCAGTCACACATGGTCTTTTTCTCACAATGTCCCCATCATGATCGCTTGTCCCGACCAAGAGCCAGCAGGGGGGCAAGAAGGTGTGGAGTGTTGGGTGTTGGGGGATGGCCCTGCTTTGCCCTAGGCAGGCACTAGAACCAGCAGCCTGATCCCCAGCGAGAGGGGCTGAGAGAAACCCAGAAACACCCCACCACCACCAGGAGCAAATCCATAGCCCCACACACTGACACACCGGGGCGCTCTCGCATTGGAACCCACACATGGGCACGTGCAGACACACAGACACACACATACATATGCACGCACATGCAAACGGCTTGAAGGAGAGCAAGGAAGAGATGGAAGGAGAGATTGAATCCGAGAGATGGAGAGAGACAGCGGTCGAGAGAGACAGGGGAGGGGGAGAGGGAAAGAGACAGAGAGGCAGAGAAAGAGAGAGGGACAGAGAAAGAGAGTGAGACAGAGAGACAGAGGGAAGGCAACAGAAGGAGAGTGAGGTGCAGGGGCAAACCCAATAGAGAGGGGGAGGGAGCTAGAGAGCCAGAGCGATAGAGACTTGGAGAGAGAGCGCCCTGTTCCAGTAGGCAGGGCCCTTTTGAGCAGGCCGGGATAGGGTGGAGGGGGCATGCACTGGGCCAGAACAGGGTGACCAGGCCATCCATGCAAGAGGAGCAATGGAGCGCTGAGATGGGTTTTGTCATGGGTTAATTGCTTGCTTTGGAGGTGGGTTTTGTAGGCTCCTTCCTTTGTTGGCACCTCCCTGTGCTCCTGGTGCGGTGCATTGGGCTCCTGGATTTGCAGAGTGTCCCCATCCATTTGGCAGAGGCCATGGCAGCAGGCATGCCCACGGGACATGAGGTCTGGGTCTCTGGCATGTCCTTGGGACTGGAGTTTACACAAAGTTGGTGGCAATGGAATCCAGGTGCACAGGGACTCTTTTCTTGGTGGCTGACAAAGCAATGTCCTTCCCCCGGATAAAGCGGCCCCTGCGTTCTGCAGCGGAAGTCTTCACTGGCCTATGTGGCACCCGCTGCCCCTACTCGCCCATTCCCCCAGTTCAGAAGGTTGTGGCAGTGCCCAATGACTGCATTGAATCGCCTGGGCATTCCGGGAGCAGGAAGGTAGTGCAAATGGTAGGGAACCCATGCCTGCACTTTCTGGTCCTGCCCCATTCCCTCCAGGGATGGACCCAGGCTCCTGGTATGGCAGCAGTGAGGCAAAAGTGGTGGGAGGCTACTGCCCAGTTATGCTTTCGTGGCGGACCCCCAAGTGGATGTTCCCAACTGCGGCAGGGATGTAGGTGGGCAATAAAGTGGGAGCAGAGTTGGGGAGGTTGGGCAGCATGGCGACAGTAGGTAGAAGGGAGGGATGGGGGAAGCCACAAAAGCCTACAGCAGGCCAGGCATGATGGATCACGCCCGTAACCACAGCATGTTGGGATTCCGAGGAGTGTGGATCACGAGGTCAGGAGATCCAGACCAGCCTGGCTAACATGGAGAAACTCCGTCTCTACTTTTTTTGTTGTTTTTTTATTTATTTATTTATTTATTTATTTATTTATTTATTATTATTATACTTTAAGTTGTACGGTACATGTGCATAACATGCAGGTTTGTTACATATGTATACTTGTGCCATGTTGGTCTGCTGCACCCATCAACTCGTCATTTACATCAGGTATAACTCCCAATGCAATCCCTCCCCCCTCCCCCCTCCCCATGATAGGCCCCGGTGTGTGATGTTCCCCTTCCTGAGTCCAAGTGATCTCATTGTTCAGTTCCCACCTATGAGTGAGAACATGCGGTGTTTGGTTTTCTGTTCTTGTGATAGTTTGCTAAGAATGATGGTTTCCAGCTGCATCCATGTCCCTACAAAGGACGCAAACTCATCCTTTTTTATGGCTGCATAGTATTCCATGGTGTATATGTGCCACATTTTCTTAATCCAATCTGTCACTGATGGACATTTGGGTTGATTCCAAGTCTTTGCTATTGTGAATAGTGCTGCAATAAACATACGTGTGCATGTGTCTTTATAGCAGCATAATTTATAATCCTTTGGGTATATCCCCAGTAATGGGATGGCTGGGTCATATGGTACATCTAGTTCTAGATCCTTGAGGAATCGCCATACTGTTTTCCATAATGGTTGAACTAGTTTACAATCCCACCAACAGTGTAAAAGTGTTCCTATTTCTCCACATCCTCTCCAGCACCTGTTGTTTCCTGACTTTTTAATGATCGCCATTCTAACTGGTGTGAGATGGTATCTCATTGTGGTTTTGATTTGCATTTCTCTGATGGCCAGTGATGATGAGCATTTTTTCATGTGTCTGTTGGCTGTATGAATGTCTTCTTTTGAGAAATGTCTGTTCATATCCTTTGCCCACTTTTTGATGGGGTTGTTTGTTTTTTTCTTGTAAATTTGTTGGAGTTCTTTGTAGGTTCTGGATATTAGCCCTTTGTCAGATGAGTAGATTGCAAAAATTTTCTCCCATTCTGTAGGTTGCCTGTTCACTCTGATGGTAGTTTCTTTTGCTGTGCAGAAGCTCTTTAGTTTAATTAGATCCCATTTGTCAATTTTAGCTTTTGCTGCCGTTGCTTTTGGTGTTTTAGACATGAAGTCTTTGCCCATGCCTATGTCCTGAATGGTACTACCTAGGTTTTCCTCTAGGATTTTTATGGTATTAGGTCTAACATTTAAGTCTCTAATCCATCTTGAATTAATTTTCGTATAAGGAGTAAGGAAAGGATCCAGTTTCAGCTTTCTACTTATGGCTAGCCAATTTTCCCAGCACCATTTATTAAATAGGGAATCCTTTCCCCATTTCTTGTTTCTCTCAGGTTTGTCAAAGATCAGATGGCTGTAGATGTGTGGTATTATTTCTGAGGACTCTGTTCTGTTCCATTGGTCTATATCTCTGTTTTGGTACCAGTACCATGCTGTTTTGGTTACTGTAGCCTTGTAGTATAGTTTGAAGTCAGGTAGCGTGATGCCTCCAGCTTTGTTCTTTTGACTTAGGATTGTCTTGGAGATGCGGGCTCTTTTTTGGTTCCATATGAACTTTAAAGCAGTTTTTTCCAATTCTGTGAAGAAACTCATTGGTAGCTTGATGGGGATGGCATTGAATCTATAAATTACCTTGGGCAGTATGGCCATTTTCACGATATTGATTCTTCCTATCCATGAGCATGGTATGTTCTTCCATTTGTTTGTGTCCTCTTTTATTTCACTGAGCAGTGGTTTGTAGTTCTCCTTGAAGAGGTCCTTTACATCCCTTGTAAGTTGGATTCCTAGGTATTTTATTCTCTTTGAAGCAATTGTGAATGGAAGTTCATTCCTGATTTGGCTCTGTGTTTGTCTGTTATTGGTATATAAGAATGCTTGTGATTTTTGCACATTAATTTTGTATCCTGAGACTTTGCTGAAGTTGCTTATCAGCTTAAGGAGATTTTGGGCTGAGACAATGGGGTTTTCTAAATATACAATCATGTCATCTGCAAACAGGGACAATTTGACTTCTTCTTTTCCTAACTGAATACCCCTGATTTCTTTCTCTTGCCTAATTGCCCTAGCCAGAACTTCCAACACTATGTTGAATAGGAGTGGTGAGAGAGGGCATCCCTGTCTTGTGCCAGTTTTCAAAGGGAATTTTTCCAGTTTTTGCCCATTCAGTATGATATTGGCTGTGGGTTTGTCATAAATAGCTCTTATTATTTTGAGGTACGTTCCATCAATACCGAATTTATTGAGCGTTTTTAGCATGAAGGGCTGTTGAATTTTGTCAAAAGCCTTTTCTGCATCTATTGAGATAATCA
Organism: Papio anubis; assembly: GCF_008728515.1. NCBI lineage: Eukaryota > Metazoa > Chordata > Mammalia > Primates > Cercopithecidae > Papio > Papio anubis. The sequence continues at coordinate 295,470 of NW_022164993.1, forward strand.
TGTGGTTCTTGTCTTTGGTTCTGTTTATATGCTGGATTATGTTTATTGATTTGCGAATGTTGAACCAGCCTTGCATCCCAGGGATGAAGCCCACTTGATCATGGTGGATAAGCTTTTTGATGTGTTGTTGAATCCGGTTTGCCAGTATTTTATTGAGGATTTTTGCATCGATGTTCATCAGGGATATTGGTCTAAAATTCTCTTTTTTTGTTGTGTCTCTGCCAGGCTTTGGTATCAGGATGATGTTGGCCTCATAAAATGAGTTAGGGAGGATTCCCTCTTTTTCTATTGATTGGAATAGTTTCAGAAGGAATGGTACCAACTCCTCCTTATACCTCTGGTAGAATTCAGCTGTGAATCCATTTGGTCCTGGACTTTTTTTGGTTGGTAGGCTATTAATTATTGCCTCAATTTCAGAGCCTACTATTGGTCTATTCAGGGATTCAACTTCTTCCTGGTTTAGTCTTGGAAGAGTGTAAGTGTCCAGGAAATTATCCATTTCTTCTAGGTTTTCCAGTTTATTTGCGTAGAGGTGTTTATAGTATTCTCTGATGGTAGTTTGTATTTCTGTGGGGTTGGTGGTGATATTCCCTTTATCATTTTTAATTGCGTCGATTTGATTCTTCTCTCTTTTCTTCTTTATTAGTCTTGCTAGTGGTCTGTCAATTTTGTTGATCTTTTCAAAAAACCAACTCCTGGATTCATTGATTTTTTGGAGGGTTTTTTGTGTCTCTATCTCCTTCAGTTCTGCTCTGATCTTAGTTATCTCTTGCCTTCTGCTAGCTTTTGAATGTGTTTGCTCTTGCTTCTCTAGTTCTTTTAATTGCAATGTTAGAGTGTCAATTTTTGATCTTTCCTGCTTTCTCTTGTGGGCATTTAGTGCTATAAATTTCCCTCTACACACTGCTTTAAATGTGTCCCAGAGATTCTGGTATGTTGTATCTTTGTTCTCATTGGTTTCAAAGAACATCTTTATTTCTGCCTTCATTTCGTTATGTACCCAGTAGTCATTCAGGAGCAGGTTGTTCAGTTTCCATGTAGTTGAGCGGTTTTGATTGAGTTTCTTAGTCCTGAGTTCTAGTTTGATTGCACTGTGGTCTGAGAGACAGTTTGTTATAATTTCTGTTCTTGTACATTTGCTGAGGAGTGCTTTACTTCCAATTATATGGTCAATTTTGGAGTAAGTACGATGTGGTGCTGAGAAGAATGTATATTCTGTTGATTTGGGGTGGAGAGTTCTATAGATGCCTATTAGGTCTGCTTGCTGCAGAGATGAGTTCAATTCCTGGATATCCTTGTTAACTTTCTGTCTTGTTGATCTGTCTAATGTTGACAGTGGAGTGTTGAAGTCTCCCATTATTATTGTATGGGAGTCTAAGTCTCTTTGTAAGTCTCTAAGGACTTGCTTTATGAATCTGGGTGCTCCTGTATTGGGTGCATATATATTTAGGATAGTTAGCTCTTCCTGTTGAATTGATCCCTTTACCATTATGTAATGGCCTTCTTTGTCTCTTTTGATCTTTGATGGTTTAAAGTCTGTTTTATCAGAGACTAGGATTGCAACCCCTGCTTTTTTTTGTTCTCCATTTGCTTGGTAAATCTTCCTCCATCCCTTTATTTTGAGCCTATGTATGTCTCTGCATGTGAGATGGGTCTCCTGAATACAGCAGACTGATGGGTCTTGACTCTTTATCCAGTTTGCCAGTCTGTGTCTTTTAATTGGAGCATTTAGTCCATTTACATTTAAGGTTAAGATTGTTATGTGTGAACTTGATCCTGCCATTATGATATTAACTGGTTATTTTGCTCGTTAGTTGATGCAGTTTCTTCCTAGCCTCGATGGTCTTTACATTTTGGCCTGTTTTTGCAATGGCTGGTACCGGTTGTTCCTTTCCATGTTGAGTGCTTCCTTCAGGGTCTCTTGTAAGGCAGGCCTAGTGGTGACAAAATCTCTAAGCATTTGCTTATCTGTAAAGGATTTTATTTCTCCTTCACTTATGAAACTTAGTTTGGCTGGATATGAAATTCTGGGTTGAAAATTCTTTTCTTTAAGAATGTTGAATATTGGCCCCCACTCTCTTCTGGCTTGGAGAGTTTCTGCCGAGAGATCTGCTGTGAGTCTGATGGGCTTCCCTTTGTGGGTAACCCGACCTTTCTCTCTGGCTGCCCTTAAGATTTTTTCCTTCATTTCAACTTTGGTGAATCTGGCAATTATGTGTCTTGGAGTTGCTCTTCTCGAGGAGTATCTTTGTGGCGTTCTCTGTATTTCCTGGATTTGAATGTTGGCCTGCCCTACTAGGTTGGGGAAGTTCTCCTGGATGATATCCTGAAGAGTGTTTTCCAACTTGGTTCCATTTTCCCCCTCACTTTCAGGCACCCCAATCAGACTTAAATTTGGTCTTTTTACATAATCCCATACTTCTTGCAGGCTTTGTTCATTTCTTTTTCTTCTTTTTTCTTTTGGTTTCTCTTCTCGCTTCATTTCATTCATTTGATCCTCAATCGCTGATACTCTTTCTTCCAGTTGATCGAGTCGGTTACTGAAGCTTATGCATTTGTCATGTATTTCTCGTGTCATGGTTTTCATCTCTTTCATTTCGTTTATGACCTTCTCTGCATTAATTAGTCTAGCCGTCAATTCTTCCACTTTTTTTTCAAGATTTTTAGTTTCTTTGCGCTGGGTACGTAATTCCTCCTTTAGCTCTGAGAAATTTGATGGACTGAAGCCTTCTTCTCTCATCTCGTCAAAGTCATTCTCCGTCCAGCTTTGATCCGTTGCTGGCGATGAGCTGCGCTCCTTTGCCAGAGGAGATGTGCTCTTATTTTTTGAATTTCCAGCTTTTCTGCCCTGCTTTTTCCCCATCTTTGTGGTTTTATCTGCCACTGGTCTTTGATGACGATGGTGACGTACTGATGGGGTTTTGGTGTAGGTGTCCTTCCTGTTTGATAGTTTTCCTTCTAACAGTCAGGACCCTCAGCTGTAGGTCTGTTGGAGATTGCTTGAGGTCCACTCCAGACCCTGTTTGCCTGGGTATCAGCAGCAGAGGCTGCAGAAGATAGAATATTTCTGAACAGCGAGTGTACCTGTCTGATTCTTGCTTTGGAAGCTTCCTCTCAGGGGTGTACTCCACCCTGTGAGGTCTGGGGTGTCAGACTGCCCCTAGTGGGGGATGTCTCCCAGTTAGGCTACTCAGGGGTCAGGGACCCACTTGAGCAGGCAGTCTGTCCGTTCTCAGATCTCAGCCTCCGTGTTGGGAGATCCACTGCTCTCTTCAAAGCTGTCAGACAGAGTCGTTTGCGTCTGCAGAGGTTTCTGCTTTGTTGTTGTTGTTGTTGTTGTTGTTGTGTAGCTGTGCCCTGTCCCCAGAGGTGGAGTCTACAGAGACAGGCAGGTTTCCTTGAGCTGCTGTGAGCTCCACCCAGTTGGAGCTTCCCAGTAGCTTTGTTTACCTACTTAAGCCTCCGCAATGGCAGGCGCCCCTCCCCCAGCCTCGCTGCTGCCTTGCCGGTAGATCACAGACTGCTGTGCTAGCAATGAGGGAGGCTCCGTGGGCATGGGACCCTCCCGCCAGGTGTGGGATATGATCTCCTGGTGTGCCTGTTTGCTTGCAAAGCGCACACAGTGGGAGCCACCCGGATTTTCCAGGTGTTGTGTGTGCCTCTGTCCCCCGGCTAAGGAAAAAGGGATTCCTTCCCCTGCGCTTCCCAGGTGAGGCGATGCCCTGCTTTCTCTTCAGCTCTCGGTCGGCTGCAGCAGCTGACCAGCACCGGGATTGTCCCGCACTCCCAGTGAGATGAACCCAGTACCTCAGTTGAAAATGCAGAACACCGGGTCTTCTCTGTGTCGCCGCTGCTGGTGCTGGAGTTGAGACTGAGCTGTTCCATTTGGCTGACATCTTGTTCACCACAACCATTTTAAAATCAATCATTCTCTACTTAAACTACAAAGTAACATGAGCCCAGCGCAGGGCAACATAGTCCCCGCTGCTTGGGAGGCTGAGGCAGGAGAATGGTGTGAGCCTAGGAGGCAGAGCTTGCAGTGAGCCAAGATCGCACCACTGCAATCCACCATGGGTGATAGAGCGAGACTCTGTCTGGAAGAAAAAGAAAGAAAGAAAGAAAGAAAGAAAGAAAGAAAGAAAGAAAGAAAGAAAGAAAGAAAGAAAGAAAGAAAGAAAGGGAGGGAGGGAGGGAGGGAGGGAGGGAGGGAAGAAGGAAGGAGACAGAGATAGAAAGAGAGAAGGAAAGAGGGAGAGAAAGAAAGAATAGAAAGATAGAAGGAAAGAAAGAGAGAAAGAAAAGAAAGAAAGAAGGAAAGAAAGGAAGTAAGAGAGAGAGAGAAGGAAAGAGAGAGGAAAGAAAGAGAGAATAGAAAGAAAGAAGGAAAGAAAGAAGAAAGTAAGAAAGAGAGAAAGAAAAGAAAGAGGGACAGAAAGAAAGAAAGAGAGAAACAAAGAAAGGAAAGAAAGGAGAATGAAAGAAATAAAGAAGTAAAGAAAGAAAGAGAGAAAGCAAAGAAAGAAAAAAGAGAGAGCGAGAAGGAAAGAAAGAAGGTAGAAAATAAAGACAGACATGAAAGAAAGCAAAAAAGCCTACAGCAGCTGGTATTCCCAGACAGTCTCCCATTCAAATACTAACCAGGCCCAACCCTGATTAGCTTCCAAGATCAGATGAGAACTCGTACGTTCAGGGTGGTATGGCCATAGACACCAGCATAGGCGCCTGGTTGCCACAAGAGCCTGGCCCATCCATGCCCGCAGGCTTCCAGCCGGCACTGCCAGCCTGGGGCCTCCAGGTTCTTATTGGGGCCCCCGAGCCACTTGCCCATGGCCTTCCCTCGTCTCCTGAGCTCCTGAGCTTCCACCACGTCTGGCTCGCTCGGAACAGGGAGTGCTCCGAGGCCTCAGGGCCCACGATCCTGGGACCCCATCCAGTCCTCCACCCTGTTGCGGAGGTATTCTTTTGGATCCCTGGGGACTCAGGAGCTCCTGTGAGGCCCCCTCTTGCCCCACCCAGCCAGAGCTGTCAGGGCTGGCCAAGGGCAAACAGGTGGCCCAGTGGCACGTGGCCTTTTTCTCACAATGCCAACACCCAGACCTACACTTTTGGGGTCCGGTCCCCTGACCTCCCAGGCTGAAGCCAGGCTCCTGGCAGGGCAGTGGCTAGGTGGAAGCCGTGGAATGCTCCTGCTCGGTGGTGCTTTTGTGGAGCACCTCCAGAAGGAGTTCCCCAGATCCATCGGGGGTGTAGAGGCACGATAAAGGGGGAGCAGAGTCAGGGGAGGTTGGGAAGCATGACGATAGTACGGGGAAGGGAGGGAGGTGGGAAGCCACAAAAGCCTACTGCAGGCCGGGCGTGGTGGATCACAAATGTAATCCCAGCACTTTGGGAAGCCAAAGCATGTGGATCACGAGGTCAGGAGATCCAGACCAGCCTCGCTTACATGGTGAACCCTTGTCTCTATTAAAACTAAAAAACATGAGCTGGGCATTGTGTCAGGCCCGTGTAGTCCCAGCTGCTCTGGAGGCTGCGGCAGGAGCATGGCGTGAACCCGGGAGGCAGAGCTAGCAGTGAGCTGAGATCCCGCCACTATACTCCAGCCTGGTTGACAGAGTGAGACTCCGTTTGGAAGAAAAAGGAGGAAGGAAGGAAGGAAGGAAGGAAGGAAGGAAGGAAGGAAGGAAGGAAGGAAGGAAGGAGGGAGGGAGGGAGGGAGGAAAGAAAGATGAAAGAAAGAAAGAAAGAAAGAAAGAAAGAAAGAAAGAAAGAAAGAAAGGAGAGAAAGAAAGAAATGAGAGAAAAAAAGAAAGGAAAGAGAGAAAAAAGAAAGAAGGAAAGAATGGGGAAAGAAAGAAAGAAGGAAAGAAAGAAAGAAGGAAAGAGAGAAAGAAAGAAAGAAAGCAAAAAAGAAGAGAGAGAGAAGGGAAGAAAGGAAGATAGAAAACAAAGACAAGAAAGAAAGCAAAAAAGTCTACAGCACCCTGTATTCCCAGGCGGTCTCCCATCCAAGTACTGACCAAGCCCGATCCTGCTTTACTTTGGAGATCAGATGAGATCGGTCATGTTCAGGGTGGTATGGCCATAGACGTGGGCAGAGGTGCCTGGGTGCCCCAACAGCCTGGTTCAGCCATGCCCGCAGGCTTCCAGATGGCACCACCAGGCCCAGGCGCCGGGCTTGGATCAGGACCCCTGGGCCTCTAGCCCTCAGCCTTATCCTGCTCCCGAGCTGCTGAGCTTCTACCACTTCGGGCCGGCTCGGATCATGGAGTGCTTGGAGACATCAGGGCCCAGGGCCCACGAGGCATCAGGGCCCAGGACTCCGTCTGGTCCTCCGACCTGTCATGGAGGTATTCTTTTGGATCACTGGCCGCTTAGGATCTCCTGCGAGGCCCTCTCTTGCTTCAGCCACCCAGAGCCATCTGAGCTGGCCAAGGGCGAACATACACACCAGCTGCGCCTGGCCCTTTTCTCACAACAGCCCCACCATGGTGGCTTGTCCCGACCAAGACCAGGCCAGTTGGCAAGATGGCATGGGGGATTGGGGGTTGGGAGATGGCCCTGCTTTGCCCGGAGCTGCCACTATGGCCGACAGCCTGATCCCCAGCGAGAGGGGCTGAGAGAAACCCAGACACACCCCACCACCACCAGGAGCAAATCCACAGCACCACACAGACACACCAGTGTGCTCATGTGCAGATATCCACACACGTGTGCGTGTATACACACAGAAATACACACACACACATACACACCCATGCACGCCCACATAAACGGCTTGAAGGAGAGCAAGGAACAGATGGATGGCAAGATTGAAACCGAGGGAGGGAGAGAGACAGCAATTGAGAGAGACTGGGGAGGGGGAGATGGGAGATGGAAAGAGACAGACAAAGAGGCCGAGAAAGAGATAGACAGAGGGACAGAGGGAAGGCGACAGAAGTAGCATAAGGTGCAGGGGCAAACCCAGAAGACAGAGATGGAGGGAACTAGAGAGCAAGAGAGATAGAGCCTTGGAGAGGGAGTGCCCTACTCCAGTAGGCAGGGCCCTTTTGAGCAGTCCAGGATACGGTGGAGGGGGCTTGGTCTGGGCCAGAACAGGGTGGCCAGGCCATCCATGTGAGACGAGCAACGGACCGCAGAGACGGGTTTGTCTTGGATTAATTGCTTGGTTTACAGGTGAGTTTCGTAGGCTCCTTCCTCTTTTGGAACCTCCATGTGTTCTTGGTGCGGTGTGTTGGACTCCTTGATTTGCAGTGTGCCCACCCTTTTGATGGATCCGTGGCACCGGGCATGTGCACGGGGCCTGAGGCCTGGGTCTCTAGTGAGTCCTCGGGACTTTAGCTTACACGAAGTTGGTGGAAATGGGAATCCGGGTGCACAGGGACTGCTTTCCTGGTGGCTGGTGTAGCAGCATCCTTCCCCCAGTTAAAGCAGGCCCTGCATTCTGGAGCTGAGGTCTTCGCTACAGTGTGTGGCACTTGCTGCCCCTGCCCGCCCCTTCACCCCGTTTGGAAGATTGCGGTGGTGCCCGAGGAGTGGATTGAATCACCTAGGGTATTTGAGGAGTGGGAAGGAACTGCGAACGGCAGCGAACCCATGCCTGTGTCTGGTCCCATGCCTTCCCGGGCTGTAGAATGGGTCCTGGCGGGGCAGCAGCAAGGTGGAAACAGTGGGGTGCTGCTGACCGGTGGTGCTTTTGTGGCGGAACCCAGCAGGAAATCCCTGGCTGCAGGGGGGATGTAGGCAGATGAAAAAGGGGGAGCAGAGTCAGGGGAGGTTGGGAAGCATGGCGACAGTATGGGGAAGGGAGGGAGGGGGAAGCCACAAAAGCCTACAGCAGGCCGGGTGCAGTGGATCAAGCCTGTAATGCCAGGAATTTGAGATACCGTGGTGGAAGGATCACGAGTTCAGGAGATCCAGACCAGCCTGGCTAATACGGTAAAACCTTGTCTCTACTAAAACTACAAAACATGAGCCGGGCGTGGTGGCAGGCGCCTGTAGTCCCAGGTGCTTGGGAGGCTGAGGCAGGAGAATAATGTGAACCCGGTAGGCCGAGCTTTTAGTGAGCTGAGATCATGCCACTACACTCCAGCCTGGGTGGCAGAGCGAGACTCCGTCTGGAAGAAAAAGAAATAAAGAAAGAGAGAAAGAGAATAAAGAAAGAATGAAAGAGAGAAAGAGAGAAAGAAAGGAAGAAAGGAAGGAAGGAAGGAAGGAAGGAAGGAAGGAAGGAAGGAAGAAAGAAAGAAAGAAAGAAAGAAAGAAAGAAAGAAAGAAAGAAAGAAAGAAAGAAAGAAAGAAAGAGGAAGGAAGGAAGGAAGGGAGAGAGAGAGAGAAAGAAAGAGAGAGAATGAATGAAAGAAAGAGACAAAGAAAGAAAAAACGAAAGAAAGAAAGAAGGAAAGAAAGAAGAGAAAGAAAGAGAGAAAGAAAGAAAAGAAAGAAAGAAGAGAGAGAGAGAAGGGAAGAAAGGAAGGTAGAAAAGAAAGAAAGACAAGAAAGAAACCCAAAAATCTACAGCACCTGGTATTCCCAGATGGTCTCCCATGCAAGTACTAACCAGCCCAGACCCTGCTTAGCTTCCAAGAACAGATGAGATCGAGCACGTTCAGGGTGGTATGGCCATAGACACCAGCAGAGACACCTGGCTGTCCCAAGAGCCTGGTCCGCCCATGCCCACAGGCTTCCAGCTGGCACCACCAGCCCAGGGACACCAGGCTCGTATCAGGACTCCCGAGCCACTCACCCGTGGCCTTCCACCAGCTCCGGAGCTCCCGACCTTCCACCACGTCTGGACCGCTCGTAATATGGAGCACTCTGAGGCGTCAGGGCCCAGGGGCCATGATCCTGGGACACCCTCCAGTACTCCACCCTGTCGCTTAGGTATTCATTTGGATCCATGGTAGCTCAGGAGCTCCTGCATGGCCCCCTCTTGCCCCACCCAGCCAGAGTCGTCAGAGCTGGACAAGGGCGAACGGCCAGCCCAGCTGTGTATGGCCTTTTTCTCACAACGCCCACACAACGGTCACTTGTGAAGACCAAGACCTGTCGGGTGGGCAAGAGGGAGTGGGGGGTTGGGGGTTGGGGTATGGCCCTGCTTTGCCCCGGGCTGGCACTAGAGGTGGTAGCCTGATCTCCAGCAAGAAGGGCTGAGAGAAACTCAAACACACCCCACCACCACCAGGAGCAAATCCACAGCCCAACACACAGACACACCTGGGCGTTCGTGCACGGGAACATGCACACGTGAGTGCACACACAGAGACACACACATACACACACAGGCACACACACACATGCATGCACACACAAACAGCTTTAAGGAGATCAAGGAATAGATGCATGGAGAGATTGAAACCGAGGGAGGGAGAGATACAATGATCGAGAGAGACAGGGGAGGTGGAGAGGGAAAGAGACAGACAGACAGGCAGAGAAAGAGAGAGGGACAGACAAAGAGAGAGAGGCAGAGAGACAGAGGGAAGATGAGAGAAGTATCGTGAGGTGCAGGGGCAAACTCAGAAGAGAGAGGCGCAGGGAGCTAGAGAGCGAGATCGATAGAGCCTTTCAGAGGGAGCGCCCTGCTCTGATAGGCAGTGTCCTTTTGAGCAGGACGGGATAGTTTGGAGGGGGCTTGGACTGGGCCAGAACAGCGTGGCCAGGCTGTCCATGCAAGAGGAGCAAGGGAGCGCTGAGACGGGTTTTGTCCTGTATTGACTGCTTGCTTTGGAGGTGGGTTGCATAGGCTTCTTCCTTTTTTGGCACCTCACAATGCTCTTCGTGCCATGCGGTGGTCACCTTGATTTGCAGAGTGCACCTGCCCGACTGGCACGAGTCGTGGAACTGGGCGTTCCCACAGGGCCTGAGGCCTGGGTGTCTGTCATGTCCTCGGGACTGGAGTTTACACGAAGTTGGTGACAGTGGGAATCCGGGTTCACAAGGACTGTTTTCCTGGTGGCTGACGAAGCAAAGTCCTTTCCCCAGAGAAAGCAGCTCTGCGATCTGGAGCGGACATCTTGGCTAGCGTGTGTCGCACATTCTGCCCCTGCCCGCCCCTTCCCTCAGATTGGAAGGCAGTGAACGATGAGTGGATTGAATCTCCTGGGCGTTCCAGGAGTGGGAAGACACTACGAAAGACAGGGATCCTGTGCATGCACCTTTGGGGTCCGGCTCCCTACCCTCTATGGCTGGAGCCGGGCTCCTGGTGGGTTGGTGGTGAGGCGGAAGCGGTGGGATGCTGCTCCCCAGTGGTACTTTGGTGGCAGACCCCCAGGAGGAGGTTCCAGGCTGCGGCAGGGGTGTAGGCAGGTGATAAAGCAGATGCAGAGTCAGGGGAGGTTGGGAAGCATGGCGACAGTAGGGGGAAAGGAGGGAGCGGGGAAGCCACAAAGGTGTACGGTATGCGGTGGTGGATCATGCCTGTAATCCCAGCACTTTGGGAGGCTGAGGCAGGTGGATCTCGTGGTGAGGAGATCCAGACCAGCCTGGATAACACGGTGAAACCCCGTCTCTACTAAAACTACAAAACATGAGCTGGGCGTGTTGGCGGTCGCCTTTAGTCCCAGGTGCTCAGGAGGCTGAGACAGGAGAATGGCATGAACCCGGGAGGCCGAGCTTGCTATGAGCTGAGATCACGCCATTGCACTCCAGCGTGTGTGACAGAGTGAGATTCCATCTGGAAGAAAAAGAAAGAAAGAAAGAAAGAAAAGAAAGAGAGAGAGAGAGAGAGAGAGAGAGAAAGAAAGAAAGAAAGAAAGAAAGAAAGAAAGAAAGAAAGGAAGGAAGGAAGGAAGGAAGGAAGAGAGAGAGAGAGAGGGAGAGAGAGAAAGGAAGGAAGGAAGGAAGGAAGGAAGGAAGGAAGGAAGGAAGGAAGGAAGGAAGGAAGGAAGGGAGGGAGGGAGGGAGGGAGGAAGGAAGGAAGGAAGGGAGAGAGAGAGAGAAAGAGAGAAAGGGAGAAAGAGGGGGGGAGAAAGGGAGAAAGGGAGAAAGAGAGAAAGAGAGAGAGAGAAAGAAAGAAAGAAAGAGAGAGAGGAAGGAAAGAGAAACAGAAAGAAAGAAAGAAAGAAAAAAGAGAGAAAGAAAGAAAGAAAAGAAAGAAAGAAGGAAAGAAAGAAAGAGAGAGAAAGAAAGAAAGAAAAGAAAGAAAGAAGAAAAGAAAGGAAGGAAGAAAAGAAAGAAAACAATAATGACTACAGCACCTGGTATTCCCAGGTGGTCTCCCATCCAACTACTAACCAAGTCCTACCCTGCTTAGTTTCCGAGATCAGACGAGATTGGGCGTGTTCAAGCTGGTATGGCCATAGACGCTGGCAGAGGCGCCTGGCTGTCAGAAGAGCCTGGCCCAGCCATGCCCACAGGATTCCAGCCAGCATCGCCTGCCCAGGGTCTCCGGGCTCATGATGGGACCCCCGAGCCGCTCGCCTATTGCCTTACGCAGCTCCCAAGCTGTCGAACTTCCACTACATAGGGCTCGCTGGGAATAGGAAGTGCTCCAAGGCATCAGGACCCAGGGCCCACCATCCTGGGAATCCGTCTGGTCCTCCGCCCTTTCGAGGAAGTAGTCTTTTGGATTCCTGGCAGCTCAGGAACTCCTGCAAGGCCCCCTCTTGCCCCACCCAGCCAGAGCCATCAGGGCTGGCCAAGGGCGAAGAGGCAGCCCAGCAGTACGTGGCCTTTTTCTCACAACGCCAACACCTGGGCCTGGGCCTGTGCCTTTGGGGTCCGGCCCCCTGCCCTCCCAAGCTGGATCCAGGCTCCTGGTGGGGTGGTGGCTAGATGGAAGCAGTGAAATGCTGCTGCCCGGTGGCGCTTTGGTGGCGCATCCATACAAGGAACTCCCTGACTGCGCTGGGGGTGTAGAGGCATGATAAAAGTGGAGCAGAGTCAGGGAAGGAGCTTTTAGTGAGCCGAGATTGCACCACTGCACTTCAGCCTGGGTGACAGAGCAAGACTCCATCTGGAAGAAAAAGGAAGACACAAAGAAACACAGAAAGAAAGGAAGAAAAAAGAAAGAAAGGAAGAAAGAAAGAAAGAGAGAGAGAGAAAAGAAAGTGAGGCAGAAAGAAAGAAGAAAGAAAGAAAGAGAGAAAGAAGGAAAAGAAGTAAAGAAAGAACGATAGAAAGAAAGAAAACAAAGAAAGAAGAAAAGAAGGAAAGAAAGAAAAGAAAGAAGGAAAGAAAGAAAGAGAGAAAGAAAGAAAAGAAAGAAGGAAAGAAAGAGAAAGAAAAGAAATAAAGAAAGAAGGACAGAAAGAGAAAGAAAGAATGAATGAAAGAAAACAAAAGAAGAAAGAAAGGGAAAAAGGAAAGAAAAAAGAAAGAAAGAAGGAAAGAAAGAAATAGTGAAAGAAAAGAAAGAAAGAAGGAAAGAAAGAAAGAAGAGAAAGAGAGAAAGAAAACAAGGAAAGAAAGAGAGAGAGAAAGGAAGAAAGAAAGAAAAAAAGAAAGAAGGAAAGAAAGTAACAAGGAAAGAAAGAAAGCAAAAAAGAAGAGAGAGGAAGAGAAGGGAGGAAAGGAAGGTGGAAAAGAAAGACAAGGAAGAAAGCAAAAAAGCCTACAGCACCCGGTATTCACAGGTGGTCTCCCATCCAAGAATTAACCAGGCCAGCTTCTGAGATCAGACAAGATCGGGCACATTCAGGGTGGTATGGCCATACACGCTGGCAGAGGCGCCTTGCTGCCCCAAGAGCCCAGCCCAGCTATGTCCGCTGGCTTCCACCTGGCACCGCCAGCCCAGGACCGCCGGGCTCAAATGAGGATCTCTGAGCCACTCGCTTGAGGCCTTTCCCCAGCTCCCGAGATTCCAAGGTTCCACCACGTCGGGCCTGCTCATAACATGGAGCACTCTGAGGCGTCAGGGCCCAGGGCCCACAATCCTGGGACATAGCCTGATCCTCTGCCCTGTCGCAGAGGTATACTTATGGATCTGTGGCAGCTCAGGAGCTCCTGCGAGGCCACCTCTTGTCCCACCCAGCCAGAGCCGTCAGGGCTGGCCAAGGGTGAAGAGGCGGCCTAGCGGCATGTGGCATTTTTCTCACAATGCCAACACCAGTGACTGCATCTTTAGGGTCCAGCCCCCTGCCCTCCCAGTCTAGAGCCGGGCACCTGGCGGGGTGATGGCTAGGCATTAGTCATGGAATGCTGCTGCCCAGTGGTGCTTTGGTGGCACACCCCCGGAAGGAGATCCCCAGATGCGGTGGGGGTGTAGGGGCATGATGATGGTGGAGGAAAGTCAGGGGAGGTTGGGAATCATGGCAACAGTAGGGGGAAGGGAGGGAGGAGGGAAGTCACAAAAGCCTGCACCAGGTCGGGCGCAGTGGATCACGTCTGTAATCCCAGGACTTTGGGATTCTTTTGGATCCCTGTCCATTCAGAAACTCCTGAGAGGTCCCTTCTTGCCACACCCACCCAGAGCATCCCAGGGCTCATGATTCTGGGACCCCATCCGGTACTCCACCCTGTCTTTTGGTACCTGGCCGCTCAGGAGCGCTGTGATGGGTTTTCTCTTGGATTTATTGCTTGCTTTGGAGGTGGGTTTCGTAGGCTCATTCCTTTGTTGGCACCTCCCTGTGCTCTTGGAGCAGTGCGGTGGGCCCGTTGATTTGCAGAGTGCGCCAACCCGTTTGGTGGGAGCTGTGGCACCAGGTGTGCCCACGGGGTCTGAGGCCTGGGTCTCCGGCATGTCCTCGGGACTGGAGTTTACAAGAAGTAGGTGAAAATGTGAATCTGGGTGCAAAGGGACTGTGTTCCTGGTGGCTGGCAAAGCAATGTCCTTCCCGCGGATAAAGCAGCCCCTGCTTTCTGGAGCAGAAGTCTTGGCTGGCGTGTGGGGCACTCGCTGACCCTGCCTGTCCCTTCCCCTGGTTTGGAAGGTTGTGGTGGTGCCCAATGTGTGGATGGAATCGCATGGGCATTCCGGGAGTGGGAAGGCACCGCGAGCAGCAGGGAACCAGCGCCTGCACATTTGGGTCCTGTCCCCTGCTCTCCGGGCTGGAGCTGGGCTCCTGGAAAGGCAGCAGCGAGGTAGAAGTGGTGAGATGCTGCTGCCCGGTTGTGCTTTGGTGGTGGACACCCAGGAGGAGGTACTTGTCTGTGGCAGGGGTGCAGGCGGGTGATATAGAGGAAGCAGTCTATATCAATCGAGAGAGACAGGGTAGGGGGAGAGGGAAAGAGACAGACAGAGAGACAGAGAAAGAGAGAGGGACAGAGAAAGAGAGAGAGATAGAGAGACAGAAGGAAGGCAAGAGAAGTAGCACGAGGTGCAGGGGCAAACCCAGAAGAGAGAGGGGGAGTGAGCTAGAGAGCGAGAGCAATAGAGTCTTGGAGAGGGAGCACCCTGCTGAGGTAGGCAGAGCCCTTTTGAGTAGGCCTGGATAGGCTGGAGGGGGCTTGGGCTGGGGCAGAACAAGGTGGCCAGGCCGTCCATGCGAGAGGAGCATTGGAGTGCTGAGACGGGTTTTGTCTTGGATTAATTTCCTGCTTTGAAGGTGGGTTTCACAGTTTCCTTTCTTTGTTGGCACCTCCCTTTGCTCTTTGTGTGGTGCCGTTAGTCCCTCGATTTACAAAGTGCACCAGCCCATTTTGTGGGAGCTGTGGCAACGGGCGTGCCAACGGGGCCCGAGGCCTGGGTCTCTGGCATGTCCTCGGGACTGGAGTTTACACAAAATTTGTGGCAATGGGAATCTGGGTGCACAGGGACTGTTTTCCTGGTGACTGGCAAAGCAAAGTCATTCCCTTGGATAAAGCAGCCCCTGCGTTCTGGAGAGGAAGTCTTGGCTGGCGTGTGTGGCACCCACTGCCTTGGCCCACCCCTTCCCCCAGTATGGAAGTTTGCGGTGGTGCCCGATGAGTGGACTGAACCACCTGGGCGTTCTGGGAGAGGGAAAGCACCGTGAACAGCAGGGAATCCACATCTGCGCATTTGGTGTCCTGACCTCTTCCCCCACCCCCACCCCGAGGTGGAGCCGGTCTCCTGGCGGAGTGGCCGTGATGCGGAAGCGCTGGGATGCTGCTGCTGGGTGGTGCTTTGGTGGCAGATCCCCAGAAGGAGGTCCCCGGCTGCTTCGGGCATGTAGGTGGGCGATAAAGGTGGAGCATAGTCAGGGGAGGTTGGGAAGCATGGTGACAGTAGGCAAAGGGAGGGAGGGGAGAAGCCACAAAAGCCTACAGCAGGCTGGTGGTGGTGGATCACACCTGTTATCCCAGCACTTTGGGAGGCCGAGACAGGTGGATCATGAGCTCAGGAGATCCAGGCCAGACTGGCTAACGCAGTGAAACCCCATCTCTACTAAAACTACAAAACATGAACCCAGCATAGGGGTGGGCGCCTGTAGTCCCTGCTGCTCGGGATTCTGAGGCAGGAGAATGGCATGAATGCATGAGGCAGAGATAGCCATGAGCCGAGATCACACCACTGCACTACACGCTCGGTGATAGAGTGAGACTCCATCTGGAAGAAAAAGAAGGAAAGAAAGAAAGAAGAAAGGAAGGAAAGAAGGAAGGAAGGAAGGAGGAAAGAAAGAAAGAGAGAAAGGAGAGAGAGAAAGAAAGAACGGAAAGAAAGAAAAAAGGAAAGAAAGAAACAGAGAAAGAAAGAAAGGAAAGAAAGAAGAGAGAAGGAGAGAAGGAAAGAAATGAATGTAGAAAAGAAAGAAAGACAAGAAAGAAAACAAAAACCCTACAGCACCTGGTATTCCCACGCAGTCCCCCATCCAGGTACTAACCAGGCCTGACCCTGCTTAGCTTCTGAGATCAGATGAGATCTTACACGTTAGGGGGGATCCCTGGCCACTCAGGAACTCCTGCGAGGCCCCCTCTTGCCCTACCACCCAGAGTTGTCAGGACTGGCGAAGATCGAAGAGGCTGCCCAGACGCAGCTGGCCTTTTCCTCACAATGCCCCAACCACAGTCACTTGTTAGGACCAAGAACCGGCCGGTGGGCAAGAGGGCGTGGGTGGTTGGGGGTTGGGGGATGCTCTGCTTTGCCCCAGGCTGGCACTAGAGCCAGCAGCCCGATCCCCGGCGAAAGGGGCTGAGAGAAACCCAGACACACTGCACCACCACCAGGAGAAAATGCACAGCCCCACACACAGACACACCTGGGCGCTCTCGCACGGGAACCCACACACGCGCGAGTGCAGGCACGCGCGCACACACACACACACACATATGCATGCACACATGCATGGCTCAAAGGAGAGCAAGGAAGAGATGGATGCAGAGATTGAAACCAAGGGAGGGAGAGAGATAGCGATTGAGAGAGACAGGGGAGGGGGAGAGGGATAGAGACATAGAGAGAGACAGAGAAAGAGAGAGGGACAGAGAAAGAGAGAGAGACAGAGAGACAGAGGGAAGGCGACAGAAGGAGTACGAGGTGCAGGGGAAAACCCAGAAGAGTGAGGAGTTGGGAGCTAGAGGGCAACAGTGACAGATCCATGGAGAGAGAGTTCCCTGTTCCTTAAGGCAGGGCCCTTCTGAGCAGGCCAGGATAGGGTGGAGGGGGTTGGGCTGGTCCAGAGGAGGGTGACCAGGCCGTCCATGCGAGACGAGCAACGGAGCGCTGAGAGGGGTTTGTCTTGGATTAATTGCTTGCTTTGGAGATGGTTTTCGTAGGCGGCTTCCTTTGTTGGTACCTCCATGTGCTCTTAGTGCGATTCGGTGGGCCCCTTGATTGGCAGATTGCGCCTTCGTGTTTGGTGGGAGCCGTGGGGACAGGCATGCCCACGGAGCCCGAGGGCTGGGTCTGTGGAGTGTCCTTGGGACTGGAGTTTACATGAAGATGGTGGCGATGGGAATCCAGGTGTACAGGAACTGTTTTCCTGGTGGCTGGTGAAGCAATGTCTTTCCCCCAGATAAAGCTGCCCCTGCATTCTGGAGCTGAGGTCTTGGCTGGCATGTGTGGCACCTGCTGCCACTGCCCACCCCTTTCCCCAGTTTGAAAGTTTGCAATGGTGCCCACTGAGTAGGTTGAATCTCCTGGTTATTCCAGGAGCGGGAAGGCAGGTGAATGGTAGGGAACCCGCGCCTCCACCTTTAGTGTTCGTACCCCTGCCCTCCCGGACTGGAGCCGGGCTCCTAGTAGTGCAGTAGTGAGGTGGGAGCAGTGGGATTCTGATGCCTGGAGGTGCTTTGGTGGCGGACCCCCAGGAGGAGGTCTCCGGCTATGGCGGTGGTGTAGGCGGGCAATAAAGGGGGAACAGAGTCAGGGGAGGTTGGGAAGCAGGGAGAGAGAGAGAGAGGGAAGGCGACAGAAGTAGCAGGAAGTTAAGGGGCAGACACAGAAGAGAGAGTGGGAGGGAGCTAAAGAGCGAGAGTGATAGAGGCTTGGATATGGAGTGCCCTGTTCTGGTAGGCATGGCCCTTTTGAGCAGACTGGGATAGGGTGGAGTGGGGTTGGACTGGGCCAAAACAGGGTGGCCAGGCCGTCCATGCAAGAGGAGCAACGCAGCACTGATACGGATGTTGTCTTGGATTAATGGCTTATTTTGGAGGTGGGTTTCCTAGGCTGGCCTCCCATTCATGTACTAACAAGGCACTTCCCTGCTTAGCTTCCATGGTCGGAGTGCATTGGGCCCCTACATTTGCAGAGTTCACCCATCCATTTGGCAGGAGCCATGGCTCTGGGCATACCCACGTTGCCCGAGGCCTGGGTCTCTGGCATGTCCTCGGGACTGGAGTTTACACGAAGTTGGTAGCACCAGCCTGGGGAATCTGGGCTTGCATCAGGGACTGTTTTCCTGGTGGCTGGCTACTAAGCAGGCATGATCCTGATTAGCTCCCGGATAAAGAGGCCCTTGCATTCTGGAGCGGTGGTCTTGGTTGGCGTGTGTGGCACCTACTGCCCCTGCCCACCCCTTCCCCCTCTTTGGAAGGTTGCGGCAGTGCCCAATGAGTGCGTTGAATCTCCTGGGCATTCCGGGAGTTGGAAGGCACCGCCAATAGGACACACGAGGAACCTGCGCCTGTCACCTTCTACTGGTCTGCCCCCTGACCTCCCGGGATGTACACCAGGCTCATGGTCATGCTGATGGCAGTGAGCCTTGTAAGTGCGTCAGGGACGCTGATGCCCAGATGTGCTTTGGTGGCGGATCCCCAAGAGGATGTCCCCAGCTGCAGCGGTGTTGTAGGTGGGGGATAAAGTGGGACCAGAATGGGAGAAGTTGGGAAGCATGGCAACAGTAGGGGAAAGGGAGGGATGGTTGAAGCCACAAAAGACTACAGCAAGCCAGTGCTGCCGTGGATCATGGCAATGCCAACACCAGCCCATGTGCTTTGGGGTTCCGACGGAGTGTGGATCATGAGGGTCAGGAGATCCAGACCAGCCTGGCGGGGTGACGACTAGGCATTAGTGGTGGAATGCTGCTGTTCGGTGGTGCTTTCGTGGCACAGCCCCAGAAGGAGGTCCCCGGAGGTGGTGGGGGCATGATGATGGGGGAGCAGAGTCAGGGGACGTTGGGAATCATGGTGACAGTAAGGGGAAGGGAGGGAGGGGGGAAGTCACAAAAGCCTACAGCAGGCCCGGGACGGTGGATCATGTCTGTAATCACAGGACGTTGGGATGCCGAGGGGGGTGTATCACAAGGTCAGGAGATCTAGACCAGTCTCGCTAACACGGTGCAGTCCTGGCTTACACGGTGAAACCCCGTCTCTACTAAAACTGCAAAACATGAGCCTGGCTTGCTGGCGGACGCCTGTAATTTCAGCTCCTCTGGAGGCTGAGGCAGGAGAATGGCATGAACCCGGGAGGCGGAACTTGCCATGAGCCGAGATCGCGCCACTGCACTCCAGCCTGGGTGACAGAGCGAGACTCCATCTGGAAGAAAAAGACAGAAAAGAAAGAAAGAAAGGAAAGAAAGAAAGAAAGAGAAAGAAAGAAAGAGAGAAAGAGAGAAAGAGAGAAAGAGAGAGAGAAAAAAAGAAAGAAAGAAGGAAGGAAAGAAGGAAGGAGAAAGAAAAAGGAAAGAAAGAAAAAGAAAAAAGGAAAGAAAGAAGGAAAGAAAGAGAAAGAAAAGAATGGAAGAAAGAAAGAGAGAGAAAGGAAGAAAGAAAGAAAGAAAGAAAAGAAAGAAAGAAGGAAAGAAAGAGAGAAAGGAAAGAAAGAGAGAAAAACAAGAAAAGAAAGAAAGGATTAAAGAAAGAAGAAAGAGAGAAAGATGGAAATAAAGAATGAAAGACAGAAAGAGAGATACAATAAAGAAAGAAGGAAAGATAGAAGGAAGTAAGAAAGAAAGAGGAGAAAGAAAGAGAGAGAAATAATGAAAGAAAAGAAAGAAAGAAAGAAGAAAGAAAGAGAGAAACAAAGAAAGAAAGAAAGAAAGTCAGAAAGAAAGGGAAAGAGAGAAAAAGAAAGAAAAGAATGAAGGAAAAATAGAAGACAGAAAGTAAGAGAGAAAGAAAGAGAGAAAGAAAAGTAAGAGAGAAAGAAAGAGAGAAAGAAAAGAAAGAAAGAATGAAAGAAACAAAGAAGAGAGAGAGAAAGAGAAAGGAAGAGAGTAAGGTAGGAAAGAAAGAAAGAAAGAAAGAAAGAAAGAAAGAAAGAAAGAAAGAAAGAAAGAAAGGCAGGAAGGCAAAAACCTACTGCACCCTGTATTCCCAGGCAGTCTCCCATCCAAGTACTAAAAAGGCCCGACTCTGCTTAGCTTCCCAGAACAGACGAGATTCGGCGCGTTCAGGGTGGTATGGCCGTAGACGCCAGCAGAGGTGCCTGGCTGTCCCAAGAGCCCAGCCCAGCCATGCCCACCAGCTTCCAGCCGGCACCCCCAAGCTGGGTCCGGTGGGCTCAGATTGGGACCCCTGAGGCACTCGCCATGTCTTTACCCTGCTTCCCGAGCTCCCGAGCTTCCACCACATTGGGCCCACTCATAACAGGGAGCACTCTGAGGAGTCAGTGCCTGGGTCCACTATCTTGGGACCCCGTCCAGTCTTCCACCCCGTAGCGGAGGTATTCCATTGGATTGTTGGCTGCTCAGGAGCTCCTGCAAGGCCCCCTCTTGCCCTAACCAGCCAGAGCCATCATGACTCGCCAAGGGCGAACAGGCGACTGAGCAGCGTGTGGACTTTTTCTCACAACACCAACACCATGGTCATTTATCCCGACCAAGACCCGGCCTGTGGTCAAGAGGGTGTGGAGGATTCGGGGTTGGGTGATAGCCCTGCTTTGCCCCAGGCTGGCAGTAGAGCCCTCAGCCTTATCTCCAGCGAGGAGGGTTGAGAGAAACCCAGACACACCACCACCACCAGGAGCAAATCCACAGACACACCCGGGCTCCCGCGCGAGGGATCCCACACATGTGTGGGCACGCACACACACACACACACACATGCATGCACACACAAACAGCTTGAAGGAGAGTAAGGAAGAGATAGTTGGAGAGATTGAAACCGAAGGAGGGAGTGAGACATCCATCGAGAGAGACAGGGGAAAGGGAGAGGGAAAGAGACAGACAGAGATTCAGAGAAAGAGAGTGGGACAGAGAGAGACACAGAGACAGAAGGAAGGTGTCAGAAGTAGTGGGAGGTGCAGGGGCAAACCCAGAAGAGAGAGGGGGAGGGAGCTAGACAGTGAGAGAGATAGAGGCATGGAGAGGGAGCACCCTGCTCCGGTAGGCAGGGCCCTTTTGAGCAGACTGGGATAGGGTCAAGAGGGCTTGGGCTGGGCCAGAACCAGGTGGCCAGGCTGTCCATGCGAGAGGAGCAACGCAGTGCTGATACGGATGTCATCTTGGATTAATTGCTTGTTTTGGAGGTAGATATCTTAGGCTCCTGCCTTTGTTGGCAACTTCCTGTGCTCTTGGTGCAGTGCGGTGGGTCCCTTGATTTGCAGAGTACGCCTGCCTCTTTGATGGGAGCCATGGGATCAGGCATGCCGACGAGACCCGTGGCCTTGGTCTCTGGTGTGTCCTCGGGACTGGAGTTAACAAGATTGTGACAATGGGAATCTGGGTGCACAGGGAGAGTTTCCCTGGTGGCTGGCGAAGCAATGTCCCTCCACCAGATAAAGCAACCCCTGCTTTCTGGAACGGAGGTCATGGCTGACCTGTGTAGCACCCACTGCCCCTGCCTGCCTCTTCCTCTGGTTTGAAAGGTTACAGTGGTGCCCGATGAGTGTATTGCATCACCTGGGCGTTCCGGGAGCAGGAAGGCATCACGAACAGCAGAAAACATGCACCTATGCCTTTGGGGTCTGGCCCCCTCCCTCCTGCATTGGAATCAGGCTCCTGGCAGGTGGCAGTGAAGCAGAAGCGCTGGGATACTGCTGCCTGGTGGTGCCTTGGTGGCGACTCCGTGGTAGGAGGTCCCTGGCTGCAGCGGGAGTGTAAGGGGACCATAAATGGGGAGCACGGTCAGGGGAGGTTGGGAAGCATGGCGACAGTAGGGGGAAGGGAGGGAGGGGGAAAGCCACAAAAGCCTACAGCAGGCTGGGCATGGTGGATCACACCTGTAATCCCAGCACTTTGGGAGGCCGAGGCGGGTGGATCACAAGATCAGGAGATCCAGACCAGCCTGGCTTACACAGTGACACCGCATCTGCACAAAACTACAAAACATGAGCCGGGCATGGTGGCGGGCGCCTGTAGTCCCAACTGCTCGAGAGGCTGAGGAAGGAGAATGGCGTGAACCCAGGAGGCAGAGCTTGCAGTGAGCCGAGATCGTGCCACAGCACTCCACCCTGGGTGACAAAGTGAGACTCCCTCTGGAAGAAAAGGAAAGAAGGAAGGAAGGAAGGAAGGAAGGAAGGAAGGAAGGAAGGAAGGAAGGAAGGAAGGAAGGAAGGAAGAGAAAGAAAGAAAGAAAGAAGAGACAGAGAAAGGAAGAAAGGAAGGTAGAAAAGAAAGAAAGTTAAGAAACAAAGCAAAAAGGCCTGCAGCACACAGTATACCCAGCTGGTCTCCCATCCAAGTACTAACCAGGCCCGACACCACTTAGCTTCCGAGATCCGACGAGATCGGACGAGTTCAGTGTGGTATGGCCATAGACGCCAGCAGTGGTGCCTGGCTGCCCCAAGAGCCCGGCCCAGCCATGCCTGCCAGCTTCTAGCCAGTGCCACCAGCCCGGGGCACCCAGGTTTTGATCTGGACCCCCAAGCAGCTGGCCCGCTGCCTTCCCCCGGCTCTGGAGTTCCCGAGTTTCCACACGTCAGGCCGGCTCGGAACAGGGAGTGCTCCGAGGTGTCAGGGTCCAGGGTCCACGATTCTGGGACACCGTCCCGTCCTCTGCCCCATCACGGAGGTATTCTTTTGGATCCCTGGCCACTCAGGAAGTCCTGCAAGACCCCCACTTGAAGAAACCACACAGAGCCATCAGGACTGGCCAAGTTCGAACAGCCTGCTCAGCCGCACGTGACCTTTTTCTCACAAAGCCCCAACCACGGTCGCTTGTTCTGACCAAGACCCAGCTGGTGAGCAAGAGGACGTGGGGGGTTCGGGGTTGGGGAATGCTCTCCTCTGCCCCAGGCTGGCACTAGACCTGGCAGCCTGATCCCCAGCGAGAGGGGCTGAGAGAAAACCAGACACACCCCACCACCACAGGGAGCAAATCTACAGCCCCAGACAGACACACCTGGGCGCTCGTGCGTGGGAACCCACACACACGCAAGCACAGGTACACAGACACACACACACACACATGCACGCACACACAAACGGCTTGAAGTAGAGCAATGAAGAGATGGATGGAGAGATTGAAACTGAGGGAAGGATAGAGACAGCAATCGAGAGAGACAGGGGAGCGGAGCAGGGAAAGAGTCATACAGAGAGGCAGAGAAAGAGAGAGGGACAGAGAAAGAGAGAGAGACAGAGTGTAGGTGACAGAAATATCGCAAGTTGCGGGGCAAATCCAGAAGAGAGAGGGGTTGGGAGGTAGACAGAAAGAGTGATAGAGCCTTGGAGAGGGAGCACCCTGCTCAATTAGGCGGGGACCTTTTGAGCAGGCCGGGATAGGGTGGAGGTGGCTTGGGCTGGACCAGAACAGGATGGCCAGGCCTTTCATGTGAGAGGAACATGGAAGCACTGTGACAGGTTTTCCCTTGGATTAATTGCTTGCTTTGGAGGTGGGTGTTGGAGGCTCCTTCTTTGTTGGCACCTCCCTGTCCTCTTGGTGCTGTTCAGTGGGTCGCTTAATTTGCAGAGTTGCCCGCTCGTATGGAAGGAGCCATGGCACTGGGTGTGCCCACGGGGCCCAATGGCTGGGTCTCTCGCATGTCCTTGGGACTGGAGTCTACACGAAGTTTGTGGCAATGGGTATCAGGGTGCACAGGGACTATGTTCCTGGTGGCTGGGAAAGCAATGTCCTTCCCCTGGATAAAGCGGTCCATGCGTTCTGGAGCAGAGGTCTTTTCTGGCATGTGTGGCATCTGCTGCACCCGCCCGCCCCTTCCCCAGGATTGGAAGGTTGCAATGGCACCGGATGAGTGGATTGAATCAACTGGGCATTCTGGGAGCGGGAAGGCACATCGAACAGCAGGGAAACTGCGTCTGCCCCATTATTGTCCCGCCCTCTGCACTCCCGGGATGGACTCGGGCTCCTGGCTTGGTGGTGGCCAGGCAGAAGTGGTGGGAGGCTGCTGCCCGGTTGTGCTTTCATGGCGAACACCCAAGAGGAAGTCCCTGGCAGCGGTAGAGGTATAGGAGTTTCATAAAGTGGGAGCAGAGTCAGGGGAGGTTGGGAAACATGTCTACAGTAGGAGAAAAGGAGGGAGAGGGGAAGCCACAAAAGCCTTCAGCAGGCCTGGAATGGTGAATCATACTTATAATCCCAGCATTTTGGGAATCCAAGGAGAATGGATCACGAGGTCAGGAGACCCAGACAAGCCTGGCTAACATGGTGAAACCCTGTCTCTACTAAAACTACAAAACATGACCCGGGTGTGGTGGCGGGTGCCTGTATTCCCCGCTTCTTGGGAGGCTGAGACAGGATAATGGTGTGAACCCAGGAGGTGGAGCTTGCAGTGAGCCAAGATTGCACCACTGCACTCCAGGCTGGGTGACATTGTGAGATTCCATTTGTAAGAAAAAGAAGGAAAGGAAGAAAGTAAGAAAGAAAGAGAGAGAGAGACAGAAAGAAAGAAAAGAAAGGAAGAAGGAAAGAAAGAAAAAGACAGAAAGAAAGAGAGAAAGAAAAGAAAGAATGAATTAAAGAAAGAAGAAAGAAATTAAGAAAGACAAGAAAGAAAGAAGGAAAGAAAGAAGAAAGAAAGAGAGAAAGAAAAAGAAAAACGGAAGAAAGAAAGAGAGAGAAAGAAAGAAAAGAAAGGAGACAAAGAAGAAAGTAAGAAAGAAGGAAAGAGGGAAAGAAAGAAAAGTAAGAAGAAATTAAGGAAGGGACAGAGAAATAATGAAAGAAAAGAAGGAAAGAAGAAAGAAGAGAGAAAGAAAGAAAGAAGAAAGAAAGAAAGAAAGAAAGAAAGAAAGAAGAAAGAAAGAAAGAAAGAAAGAAGGAAAGAAAGAAAGAAAGAAAGAATGAAAGAAAGAAAGAAAGAAAGAAAGAAAGAAAGAAAGAAAGAAAGAAAGAAAGAAAGAAGGAAGGAAGGAAGGAAGAGAGAGAGAATGGAAGAAAGGAAGGTAGAATGGAAAGAAAGACAAGAAAGCCTACAGCACCCGGTATTTCCAGGCAGTCTCCCACCCAAGTACTAACCAGGCATGACCCTGCTTAGCTTCCGAGATCAGACGAGATCGGGCAAGTTCAGGGTGATATGGCCAAACATGCCAGCAGAGGCACCTGGGTGCCCCAAGAGCCCAGCCCAGCAATGTCCGCTGGCTTCCAGTTGGCACTGCCAGCCCGGGGCCTCTGGGCTTCTATCGGGACCCCCAAACCACTTGACCACAGCCATACCCTGGCTCCCGACCTCCCAAACTTCCACCACGTTAGCCTGCTTGGAACAGGGAGTGCTCCAAGGCATCAGGACCAAGGGCCGACGATCCTGGGACTCTGTCTGGTCCTCAACCCTGCCACGGCATCATTCTTTTGGATCCCTGGCCGCTCAGGAGAGCCTATGAGGCCCCCTCTTGCCCCAACCACCCAGCGCCGTCTGGGCTGGCGACGTGTGAACAGCCAGTCCAGCTGCGTGTGGTCTTTTTCCCACAACTCCCCCACCATGGTAGCTTGTCCCGACCAAGATCTGGCCGGTGAGCAAGATGGCGTGGGCTGTTGGGGGTTGGGGGAAGGCCCTGCTTTGCCCCGGGCTGGCACTACAGCCGGCAATCTGATCCCCAGCAAGAGGGGTTGTGGCTCATACACAGACACACACACACACACACACATGCACGCACACACAAACGGCTGGAAGTAGAGCAAGGAAGAGATGAATGGAGAGATTGAAACCGAGGGAGGGAGAGAGACAGCAAGCGAGAGAGGGAAAGAGACAGACCAAGATTCAGAGAAACAGAGAGGGACAGAGAAAGAGAGAGAGACAGAGATACAAAGGGAAGGCGACAGAAGTAGCGCAAGGTGCAGAGGCAAACCCAGAAGAGAGAGGCGGAGGGAGCTAGACAGCTAGAGCGATAGAGCCTTGGAGAGAGAGCGCCCTGCTCCAGTAGGCAGGGCCCTCTTGATCCGGCCGGGTTAGGGTGGAGGGGGCTTGGGCTGGGCCAGAATAGTGTGTCAAGGCCGTCCATATGAAAAGAGCAACGGAGCGCTGAGACGGGTTTTGTCATGGATTAATTTCTCTCTTTGTAAGTGGGTTTCATAGTCTCCTTCCTTTGTTGGCACCTCCCTGCGCTCTTGGTGTGGTGCATCGGGCCCCTTGATTAGCTGAGGGCACCCGCCCATTTGGCGGGAGTTGTGGAACCGGGCGTGCCCACTGGGCCCAAGGCCTAGGTCTCTGGCATGTCCTCAGGGCTCTAGTTTACATGAAGTTGCTGGCAGTGGAATCTGGTTGCACAGGGACTGCTTTCCTGGTGGCTGGCAAAGCAATGTCCTTCCTCCAGATAAAGTGGCCCCTGCGATCTGGAGCGGAGCTCTTGGCTGGTGTGTGTGGCACCCACTGCCCCTGCCTGCCCCTTCCCCTGGACTGGAAGGTTGTGGCGGTGCCCTATGAATGCATTGAATCGCCTGGGCATTCTGGTAGCAGGAAGGCAGTGCGAACAGCAGGGAACCCCCGCCTGCGCTTTTGAGGTCTGGTCCCCTGCCCTCCAGGGCTGAAGAATGGGTCCTGAGAGGGTGGTGGCGAGGAGGAAGCGGTGGGATGCTGCTGCCTGGTGGTGTTTCTGTGCGAACACCCAGCAGGAGATCCCCAGCTGTGGCTGGGGTGTAGGTGGGCGATTAAGGGGGAGCAGAGTCAGGGGTGGTTGGGAAGCATGGCAACAGTAGGGGGAAGGGAGGGAGGGGGAAGCCAGAAAAGCCTACAGCAAGCCGGGCACATTGGATTACACTTATAATGCCAGGACTTTTGGATGCCAAGGAAGGTGGATCACAAGATCAGGGGATGTATACCAGCCTGGCTAATACAGTGAAAACTCGTCTCTACAAAAACTACAAAACATGAGCTGGGCATGGTGGCTAGCGACTGCAGTCCCGGGTGCTCGGGAGACTGAGACAGGAGGATGGCGTGAACCCGGGAGGCCGAGCTTTCAGTGAGCTGAGATCGCGCCACTGCACTCCAGCCTGGGTGACAGAGAGAACCTCCGTCTGGAAGAAAAAGAAAGAAGGAAGGAAGGAAGGAAGGAAGGAAGGAAGGAAGGGAGGAAGGAAGGAAGGAAGGAAGGAAAAACAAAGGAAGAAAGGAAGGAAGGAAGGATGGAAGGATGGAAGGAAGGAAGGATGAAAGAAAAAAGAAACAGAGAGAAAGAAAGAAAAGAAAGAAGGAAACAAAGAAGAAAGAAACAAAGAAAGAAGGAAGGAAAGAAAGAAAGAAAAGAAAGACAGAAAGAAGGAAGGAAAGAAAGAAAGAAGGGAAGAAAGAAGAAAGAAAGAAAGAAAAAGAAAGAAAGAAAACAGAAAGATAGAAAGAAAGGAAGGGAGAAAGAAAATAAGGAAAGAAGGAAATAAAAGAAAGAAAGAAAGAAAGAGAGAGAGAGAGAAAGAAATGGAAGAAAGAAGGACAGCAAGAAGAAAGAAAGAAAAAAGAAAGAAAGAAGGAGAGAAAGAAAGAAAGGAAGAAAGAAATGGAGAGAGAAAGAAAGAGAAAAAGAAAGTAGGAAAGAAAGAAGAAAGAAAGAGAGACAAAGAAAATAAAGAGGGAAAGAAAGAATAGAAGGAAAGAAGGAAATAAAGAAGAAAGAAAGAAAGAGACAAAGAAAGAAAAAGAAAGAAGAGAGAGAGAGAAGGAAAGAAACGAAGGTAGAAAAGAAAGAAAGACAAGAAAGAAAGCAAAATAGCCTACAGCACCCAGTATTCCCAGGTGGTCTCCCATACAAGTGCTAACCAGATCTGACCATGCTCAGCTTCTGAGATTAGACGAGATCAGGTGCATTCAGGGTAGTTTGCCTGTAGACGCTGGCAGAGGCACCTAGCTGCCCCAAGAGCCCAGCCCAGCCATGCCTGTCAGCTTCCAGCTGGCACCGTCAGCCTGGGGACACCGGGCTAGGATAGGGAACGCTAAGACGTTGGCCCGCGGCCTTCTCCGGCTCCCGAGCTCCCGAGCTTCCACCATGTTGGGCCTGCTTGGAACGGGGAATGCTCCCAGGCATCAGGGCCCAGGGCCTAGAATCCTGGGACCCCGTCCGGTCCTCCACCCTGTCATGGAGGTACTCTTTTGGATCCCAGTGACTCGAGCTCCTGCGAGGCCCTCTCTTGCCCCACAAGCTAGAGCCATAAGGGCTGGCCAAGGGTGAACCGGCGACTGAGCTGCACATGGACTTTTTCTCACAACACTGACACTATGGTTGTTTATCCCGACCAAGACCCAGCCGGTGGGCAACAGGGCATGGGGGGTTCAGGTTTCGGGGTGGCCCTGCTTTGCCCCTGGTTGGCACTAGAACTGGCACCCTGATCTCCAGCGAGAGGGGCTGAGAGAAACCCAGACACACGCCACCACCACCATGAGCAAATCCACAGTCCCACACGCAGACACACCCAGGCTCTCGCACTCGGGAACACACACAGGCAAGCACACACACACAGAAACACACACACACATGCACACATGCATGTACACACAAACAGCTTGAAGGAGAGCAAGGAAGAGATGGATGGAGAGATTGGAACCAAAGGAGGGAGTGAGACATCCATCGAGAGACAGGGGAAGGGTAGAGGGAAACAGACAGACAGAGATTCAGAGAAAGAGAGTGGGATACAGAAAGAGAGAGAGACAGAGAGACAGAGGGAAGGCAACAGAAGTAGTGGGAGGTGCAGGGGCAAACCCAGAAGAGAGAGGGGGAGGGAGCTAAAGAGCGAGAGGGAGCTAAAGAGCGAGAGTGATAAAGCCTTGAAGATGGAGTGCCCTGCTCCTGTAGGCAGGGCCCTTTTGAGCAGACCGGGATAGGGTGGAGGGAGCCTGGGCTGGGCCAGGACAAGGTGGCCAGGCCGTGCATGCGAGAGGAGCAACACAGCACTAATATGGATGTTGTCTTGGATTAATGGCTTATTTTGGAGGTGAGTTTCGTAGGCTCCTTCCTATGTTGGCGATTCCCTGTGCTCCTGGTGCGGTGCATTGGGCCCCTAGATTTGCAGAGTCCATCCATCCATTTGGCGGGAGCCGTGGCACCAGGCATGCATACATTGCCCAAGGCCTGGGTCTCTGGCATGTCCTTGGGACTGGAGTTTACACGAAATTGGTGGCAATGGAATCCAGATTCACAGGGTCTGTTTTCCTGGTGGCTGGCAAAGCAATGTCCTTCCCCCTGATAAAGCAGCCCCTGCGTTGTGGAGCAGAGGTCTTGGTTGGTGAGTGTGGCACCCACTTCCCCTGCCCACCCCTTCCCCATGTTTGGAAGTTTGCAGTGGTGCCTGATGAGTGCATTGAATCTCCTGGGCATTCCGGGGGCAGGGAGGCAGGGCGAACGACAGGGAACCTGCACCTGTGCCTTTATGGTCTGGCCCCATGACCTCCTGGGATGGACTCAGGCTCCTGGCATGGCGATGGTGAGGTGGAAGCGGTGGGAGGCTGCTGCCAGTTTTACTTTGGTGGCGGACCCCCAAAAGGACATTCCCGGCTGCGGAGGTATTGTAGGAGGGTGATAAACTGGGAGCAGAATCTGGGGAAGTTGGGAGACATGGTGACAGTAGGGGAAAGGGAGGGATGGTTGAAACCGCAAAAGACTACAGCAGGCCAGGCTCCACGGACCACGGCTGCAACCACAGCATGTTGAGAATCTGAGGAGTGTGGATCATGAGGTCAGGAGATCCAGACCAGCCTGGCTAACACGGTGAAACCTCGTCTCTGCTAAAATGACAAAACATGGGGCCGTCGTGGGGGAAGGTGCCTGTAGTCCCCATTGCTCAGGAGGATGAGACAGGAGAATTGCGTGAACATGGGAGATGGAGCATGAAGAGAACCAAGATCATGCCACTGCACTCCACCCTTGGTGATAGAGTGAGACTCCGTCTAGAAGAAAAAGAAAGAAAGAAGGAAGGAAGGAAAGAAGGAAGGAAGGAAGGAAGGAAGGAAGGAAGGAAGGAAGGAAGGAAGGAAGGAAGGAAGGAAGGAAGGAAAGAAAGAAAGAAAGAAAGAAAGAAAGAAAGAAAGAAAGAAAGAAAGAAAGAAAGAAAGAAAGAAAGAAAAGAAAGAGAGAGAGAAAGAAAGAAAGAAAGAAAGAGAGAGAAGAAAGAGGGAAGGAAGGAAGGAAGGAAGGAAAGAAGGAAAGAAAGAAGAAAGAAAGGAAGAAATAAAGGAAAGAGAGCGAGAGAAAGAGAAAAGAAAGAAAGAAAGAATTAAAGAAAGGAGAAATAAAGAAAGAGACAAACCAAAGAAAGAAAGAAGGAAAGAAAGAAGAAAGAAAGAGAAAAAGAAAGAAAGGAAAGAAAGAAAGATGGAAAGAGAGAGAGAAAAAAGAAAGAAAAGAAAGAAAGAAGGAAAGAAGAAAGAAAGAAGAGAGAAAGAGTGAAAGAAAAGAAAGAAGGAAGGAACAAACGAAAGAAAGGAGAGAGAGAGAAGGGAAGAAAGAAAGGTAGAAAAGAAAGAAAAATAAGAAAGAAAACCAAAAACCTACAGCACCTGGTATTCCCAGATGGTCTGCCATGCAAGTCCTAAACAGGCCGGACCGTGCTTAGCTTCCAAGAACAGACGAGATCGGGCGCGTTCAGCGTGGTATAGCCATAGACGTGGGCAGTGGTGCCTGGCTGTCCCAAGAGCCCGGCCCAGTCATGCCCGCTGGCTTCGAGCCAGGACTGCCAGGCCGTGGCCTCCAGGCTCGTATCTGGACCCGTGAGGCGCTGGCCCGTGGCCTTCCACCAGCTCCCAAGGTCACAAGTTTCCACCATGTTGGGCCTGTTCATAACAAGGAGCACTCTGAGGGGTCAGGGCCCAGGGCCCACGATCCTAGGACACAGTATGGTCCTCCGCCATGTCGCGGAGGTATATTTTGGGATCCCTGGTGGCTCTGGAGCTCCAGCGAGTTCCCCTCTAGCCCCAGCCAGCCAGAGCCATCAGGGTTGTCCAAGGGCGAACATGCGGCCCAGCAGCGCATGGCATTTTTCTCACAACGTCAAAACCAGAGCCTGAGCCTTGGGGCTCCGGCCCCCTGCCCTGTCAGCCTGGAGCCAGGCTCCTGGCTGGGCGAAGGCTAAGCGGAAACGGTGAAATGTTGCTGCTCAGTGGTGCTTTGGTGGCACAACCCAGAAGGATGTCCCCAGATGCAGCGGGGGTGTAGGGGCATGATGATTGGGGAGCAGACTCAGGAGAGGTTGGGAATAATGACGACAGTATGGGGAAGGGAGGGAGGGTGGAAGCCACAAAACCCTACAGCAGGCTGTGCATGGTGGATCACGCCTGTAATCCCAGGATTTTGGGATGCTGAGGCAGGTGGATCATGAGATCAGGAGATCTAGACCAACCTGGTTAATACCGTGAAACCCTATCTCTGCTAAAACTACAAAACATGAGCCGGGCATGGTGGCAGGCACCTGCAGTCCCAGGTGCTTGTGAGACTGAGTCAGGAGAATGGCGAGAACCAGGGAGCCCAGGCTTTTAGTGAACCGAGATCACGCCACTACACTCCAGCCTCAGTGACAGAGTGAGACCCCCTTCTGGAAGAGAAAGAAAGAAAAAGAAAGAAAGAAAGGACGAAAGGAAGAAAGAGAGAAAGAGAGAAAGAAGGAAGGAAAGAAAGAAATAAGGGAAGAAAGAAGACAGAAAGAAAAAAGGAAAGAAGAAAGAAAGAGAAAGAAAGAAAGAAAAAAGGTAAGAAAGGGAGAAAGAAAGAAAGGAAAGAGGAAAAGAAAGAAATATGAAAGACACAGAGAGAAGGAAGAAAGAGAGAGAGAGAGAAAATGAAAAGAAAGAAACAAAGAAAGAAAAAACAGAGAAAGAAAAGAAAGAAGAAACGAAAGAAAGAGAGGAAGAAAGAAAGGAAACAAAGAAAAGAAAGAAAGAAGAAAAGAAAGAAGAAAGAAAGAAACAGAGAAAGAAAGAAAAGCAAGACAGAAGGAAGGAAAGAAAGAGAGAGAAAGAATGAAAAGAAAGAAAGGTGGAAACAAAGAAGAAAGAAAGTGGGAAGAAAGAAAGAAAAGAAAGGAAGGAAGGAATGGAGAGAAAAAATGAAAAGAAAGAAAGAAGGATAGAAAGAAGAAAGAGAAAGACAGAAAAGAAAGAAAGAAGGAAGGAAAGAAAGAAATAAGGGAAGAAAGAAGACAGAAAGAAAGAAAGAAAGAAAGAAAGAAAGAAAGAAAGAAAGAAAGAAAGAAAGAAAGAAAGAAAGAAAGAAAGAAAGAGTAAGAAAGCAAGAAAGAAAGAAAAAAGAAATAAAGAATGAAAGAAAGAAAGAGAGAAAGAAAGTAAGGAAAGAAAGAAGGAAAGAAAGAAGTACAAAAGAAAGAGAGAGAGAAAGAAAGAAAAGAAAGAAAGAATTAAAGAAAGAAGAAACCACAGAAAGAAAAGAAAGAAGAAAGGAATGCAAGAAAGAGACGAAGAAAGAAAGAAAAGAAAGAAAGAAGGAAAGAAACAAGAAAGAAAGAGAGAAAGAGAAAGAAAAGTAAGAAAGACAGAAGGAAAGAAAGAAGGAAACAAAGAGAGAGTGAGAAAGAATGAAAAGAAAGAAAGATGGAAACAAAGAAGAAAGAAAGTAAGAAAGAAAGAAGGAAAGAAGAAAGAGAGAAAGAAAGAAAAGAAAGAAAGAAACAAGAGAGAGAGTAGGAAAGAAAGGAAGGAAAAAAGAAAGAAAGACAAGAAATAAAGCTAAAAAGACTACAGCACTCAGTATTCCCAGGCGGTCTCCTATCCAAGTACTAACCAGGTCCTACCCTGCTTAGCTTCATGAGACCAGACGAGATCGGGTGCGTTCTGGGTGCTATGGCCCTAGACGCCAGCAGCGGCGCCTGGCTGCCCTAAGAGCCTGGCCCAGCCATGCCTGCTGGCTTCCAGCTGGCACCACCAGCCTGGGGCCTCTGGGCTCGTATCTGGACCCCAGAGCCCTTGCCCACGGCCTTCCCCCAGATCCCGAGCTCCTGAGCTTCCACAATGTTGGACCCGCTCGGAACAAGGAGTGCTCTGAGGCGTCAGGGCCCATGACCCACGATCCTCGGACACTGTCCGCTCCTCCCCCCTGTCACGGAGGTATTCTTTTGGATCCATGTTGGCTCAGGAGCTCCTGTGAGGCACCCTCTTGCTCCACGCAGCCAAAGCCGTCAGCCCTGGCCAAGGGCGAACAGGCAGCCCAGCGGCACATGGCCTTCATATCACAACGCCAACACCCAGGCCTGTGCTTTTGGGGTCCGGGCCCTTGCCCTCTCAGGCTGGAACTGGGCTCCTGGTGGGGCGACAGCTAGGCAGAAGTGGTGGAATGCTGCTGCCTGTTGGTATTTTTGTGGTGCAGCACCAGAAGGAGTTCCCCAGTTGCATCGGGAGTGTAGGGGCGTGATAAAGTGGGAGCAGAGTCATGGGAGTTTGGGAAGCATGGCAATAGTAGGGGGGAAGGGAGGGAGGGTGGAAGCCACAAAAGCCTACTGCAGGCCAGGCAGGGTGGATCACGAATGTAATCCCAACACTTTGGGAGGTAGAGGCATGTGGATCACGAGGTCAGGAGATCCAGACCAGCCTGGCTTACATGGTGAAATCCGGTTTCTAGTAAAACTACAAAACATAAGCCAAATGTGGGGGCGGGCACCAGTAGTTCCCGCTGCTCAGGAGGCTGAGGCAGGAATAGGTAGTGAACCCGGGAGGCGGAGCTTGCACTGAGCCAAGATCATACCACTGCACTCCATCCTGGGTGATAGAGTGAGACTCCATCTGGAAGAAGGAAGGAAGGAAGGAAGGAAGGAAGGAAGGAAGGAAGGAAGGAAGGAAGGAAGGAAGGAAGGAAGGAAGGAAGGAAGGAAGGAAGGAAGGAAGGAAGGAAGGAAGGAAGGGAGAGAGAGAGAAAGAAAGAGAGAAAGAAAAAGAAGAAGAAAGACAGCAGAAAGAAAGAAAAGAAAGAAAGAAAAAAGGAAAAAGAGAAAAAGACAGGAAGGAAGAAAGAGAGAAAGAGGAAAGAAAGAAAGATAAAAGAAAGAAGAGAGAGAGACAAGGGAAGAAAGGAAGGTAGAAAAGAAAGAAAGACAACAAAGAAAGCAAAAAAGGCTACAGAAACCAGTATTCCCAGGCAGCCTCCCATCCAAGTACTAACCAGGCCTGATCCTGCTTAGCTTCTGAGATCAGAAGAGTTCAGGAATGATCAGGTTGGTATGGCCATAGACACCAGCAGAGGCGCCTGGCTGCAACAAGAGCCCAGCCCAGCCATGCCAGCCTGTTTCCAGCTGGCACCACCAACCCAGGCCACCAGGATCGTATCAGGACCCTAGAGCCCCTCAACTGCGGCCTTCCCATGGCATCTGAACTGCCCAGCTTCCAACACATCAGGCCTGCTCAGAACAGGGTGTGCTCTGAGGTTTCAGGGCCCAGGGCCCATGATCCTGGGACCCCGTTGGATCCTCCGCCCTGTTGTGGAGATATTGCTCTGGATCCCTGGCCGCTCAGTAGCTCCTGCGAGGCCCCCTCTTGCTCCAACCACTGAGAGCCATCAGGGCGGGCCAAGGGTGAACAGCCAGCCCAGCCTCGCATGGTCTTTTTCTCATATCGCCCCACCATGGGTGCTTGTCCCAACCAAGACCCGGTTGGTGGGCAAGACAGCATGGGGATTTGGGAGTTGGGGGATGGCCCTGATTTGCCATGGGCTGGCACTAGAGTCAGCAGCCTGATCCCTGGCGAGAGGGACTGAGAGAACCCAGACACAAGCCACCACCACCAGGAGCAAATCCACAGCCCCACACACAGACACACCCGGGTGCATGTGCACAGGAACTCACACACACGCGAGCACACACACAGACACAAACACACACACACACAAATACACACATGCACGCCCACACAAACGGCTTGATGGAGAGCAAGGAAGAGATGGATGGAGAGATTGAAACCGAGGCAGGGAGAGAGACAGCGATCGAGAGAGAAAGGGGAGGGGCATAGGGAAATAGACAGAGTGGCGGAGAAAGATAGAGGGACAGAGAAAGAGAAAGAGACAGAGAGACAGACAGAAGGCGATACTAGTAGCATGGGGTTTAGGGGCAAACCCATAAGAGAGAGGGATAGGGAGCTAGAGAGTGAGAGCCATAGAGACTTGGAGAGGGAGCGCCCTGCTCCAGTAGGCAGGGCCCTTTTGACCAGCCTGGGATAGGGTAGATGGGGCTTGGGCTGGGCCAGAATAGGATGGCCAGGTGGTCCA
This sequence comes from Papio anubis, assembly GCF_008728515.1. Lineage (NCBI taxonomy): Eukaryota > Metazoa > Chordata > Mammalia > Primates > Cercopithecidae > Papio > Papio anubis. The sequence goes on from NW_022164993.1 coordinate 330,254, forward strand.
TGCGAGAGGAGCAACTGAGCACCAAGATGGGTTTTGTCTTGGATTAACTGCTTGCTTTGGAGGTGGGTTTCGTAGGCTCCTTTCTTTGTTGCCACCTCCCTGTGCTCTTGGTGTGGTGCGGTGGGCCACTTGATTTGCAGAGTGCGCTGCACATTTGGCGGGAGAGGTGGCAACAGGCATGCCCACGATGCCTGAGTCCTGGGTTTCTGGCTTGTCCTCGGGACTGGAGTTTACACGAAGTTGGTGGCAATGGGAATGAGGGTGCACAGGGAATGTTTTACTGGTAGCTGGTGAAGCAATGTCCTTCACCCAGATAAAACAGCCCCTGTGTTCTTGAGTGGAGGTCTTGGCTGGTGTGTGTGGCACCTGCTGTCCCTGCCCACTCCTTTCCTGGTTTGAAAGGTTGTGGCAGTGCACAATGAGTGCATTGAAACTCCTGGGCATTCTGAGAGCGGGAAAGCAATGCAAAAGGCAGGGAACCTGAGCTGCGCCTTTAAGGTACGGCCCCCTGCCCTCTGGGGCTGGACCAGGGCTCCTGGCGTGGCGGCTGCAGGGTGGAAGCGATGGGATGCTGCTGCCTGGTGGTGCCTTAGTGTCGAACCCCAGAGAGGAGTTCCCCAGTGGTGGTGGAGGTGTAGGAGGTTGATAAATGGGAGCAGAGTCAGGGGTGGTTGGAAAGCATGGTGACAGTAGGAGAAAGGGAGGGAGGGGGGAAGCCACAAAAGCATACAGCAGGCTGGCCAAGGTGGATCCCGTCTGTAATCTCAGCACTTTGAGAATCTGAGGGGAGTGGATCACGAGGTCAGTAGATCCAGAAAAGCCTGGGAAACATGGTGAAGCCCTGTCTCTACTAAAACTACAAAACATGAGCCCAGCACAGCGGTGGGTGCCTGTAGTCCCCGCTTCTCAGGAGGCTGAGGCAGGAGAATGGCGTGAATCTGGGAGCAGAGTTTCCAGTGAGCCGAGATCGTGCCAGTGCACTGCAGACTGGGTGACAGAGCGAGACTCTGTCTGGAAGAAAAGGAAAGAAAGACAGAAAGAAGAAAGAAAGGAAGAAAGAAAGAGAGAGAGAAAGAAAGAAAGAAAGAAAGAAGAAAGAAAGAAAGAAAGAAAGAAAGAAAGAAAGAAAGAAAGAAAGAAAGAAAGAAAGAAAGGGAGGGAGGGAGGGAGGGAGGGAGGGAGGGAGGAAAGGGAAAGAAACAAGAAAGAAAGAAGGAAAGAAAGAAATAGAGAAAGAATAGAAAGAAAGTAAGAAAGAAAGAAGGAGAGAAACAAAGAAAAGAAAGAAAGAAAGAATTGAAAGAGGAAAGAAAGTATGACAGAAAGAGAAAGAAAAGAAAGAAAGAAGGAAAGAAAGAAAAAAGGAAGAAAGAGGGAAAGAAATGAAAGAAGGAAAGAAAGAGAGAAAGAAAGAAAAGAAAGAAGAAAGGAAGGAAGAAAGAGAGAATGAAAGAGAGAGAAAGAAAGAAAGAAGGAAAGAAGGAAGAAGGAAACAACGAAAGAAAAAAAGAAAGAAAGAAAGAGAGAGAAAGAAAGAAAAGAAAGCAAAAATTAAAGAAAGAAGAAAGAAGGAAAGAGAGAAAGAAAATAAAGAAAGAATGAAAGAAGGAAAGAAAGAAGAAAGACAGAAAGAAAGAACGAAAGAAAAGAATGAAAGGTGGAAAGAAAGAAAGAAAGAGAGAGAAAGAGGGAAAGAAAGAACAAAAAGAAAGAATGTAGAACAGACAGAAGGTAAGAAAGAAAGAAGGAAAGAAAGAGAGAAATAATGACAGTAAAGAAAAATAAAAGGAAAGAAAGGAGAGAAAGAAAGAAAAAAGAAAGAAGGAAAGAACAAAGAAAGAACAAAAGAAAGGAAGGAAGAAAGAAAGAAAGAAAAAAGAAGAGAGAGGAGGGAAGAAACGAAAGTAGAATAGAATGAAAGACAAGAAAGAAAGCCAAAAACCTACAGCAACCAGTATTCCCAGGCCATGTCCCATTGAAGTACTAATCAGGCCCAATTCTGCTCAGCTTCCAAGATCAGATGAAATCCAGCACTTTCAGGGTTGTTTGGCAGGGGATGGCAACAGAGGCGCCTGATTGCCCCAAGAGCCCGGCCCAGCCATGCCCGCCAGCTTCCAGCAGCCACCGCCTGCTCAGGCCCACAGGGCTCAGATCTGGACACCGAAGCCGCTCGCCCGCGGCCTTCCCCCAGCTCCCGAGGTCCTGGCGGGTCGGAAGCGAGGCAAAAGCAGTGGGATGCTGTTTCCCGGTGGTGCTTTGGTGGCAGATCCGCAGGAGGAGGTCCCCGGCTGTGGCGGGGGTGTAGGCAGGCCATAAAGGAGGAGCAGAGTCAAGGAAGTTTGGGAAGCATGGCGACAGTATGGGGAAGGGGGTGAGGGGGGAACCAAAATAGCCTACAGCAGACTGGGACTGGTGGATCATGCCTGTAATCCCAGCATTTTGGGAGGCCAAGGCAGGTGGATCATGAGATCAGGATATCCAGACCAGCCTGGCTAACATGGCGAAACCCAGTCTCTCCTAAAACTACAAATCATGAGCCTGGCATGGTGTCGGGTGCCTGTAGTTCCAACTGCTCAGGAGGCTGAGGCTGCAGAATGGGTTGAACCTGAGAGTTGAAGCTTGCACTGAGACAAAATTGCGCCACTGCACTCCAGCCTGGGTGACACAGCGAGACTCCATCTGGAAGAAAAAGAGTAAGAAAGAAAGACAGAAAGAAAGAAAGAGACACAGAAAGAAAGAAAAGAAAGTAAGAAAGAAAGAAGGAAAGGAAGAAAGAAGAGAGAGAAAAGGGAAGAAAGGAAGGTAGAAAAGAAAGAAAGACAAGAAAGAAAGCAAGAAGGCCTGTAGCACTCAGTATTCCCAGGCAGTCTCCCATCCAAGTACTAACCAGACCCGACCCTGCTTAGCTCCTGAGATCAGACAAGATTGAGCGCCTTCAGGGTGGTATGGCTGTAGATGCCAGCAGTGGCCCTTGGCTCTGGGACATTGGAGGATGGGGGATGGCCCTGATTTTCCCTGGGATGGCACTAGAGCCAGCAGCCTGATCCCCGGTAAGAGGGGCTTAGAGAAACCCAGACACACTCCACCACCACCAGCAGCAAATCCACAGCCCCACACACAGACATACCTGGGCACTCGCGCATTGAAACCCACACATGGGCACGTGCACACACACACACTCACACACACACAAATGGCTTGAAGGAAAGCAAGGAAGAGATGAATGGAGAGATTGAAACTAATGGTGGGAGAGAGACATCCATCGAGAGAAACAGGGGAAGGGGAGAGGGAAAGAGACAGACTGAGATTCAGAGAAAGAGAGAGGGACAGAGAAAGAGAGACAGACAGAGAGATAGGCAAGAAAGAAAGAAGGAAGGAAGGAAGGAAGGAAGGAAGGAAGGAAAGAAGGAAAGAAAAATGAAAGAAAGAGAGAGAAAGGAAGAAAGAAGACAAAGAAAGAAGGAAAGAAAGAAGAAAGAAAGAGAGAGAGAGAAAGAAAGAAAAGAAAGAAATGAGAGAGAGAGAGAAAGAAAGAAAGAAAGGAATGTAGAAAAGAAAGAAAGACAAGAAAGAAAGCAAAAAATTCTACAGCACCTGGTATTCACAAGCAGTCTCCCATCCAAGTACTAACAAGGCCCGACCCTGCTTAGCTCCTGAGATCAGAGTAGATGTCAGGTATGCAGGGTGATATGGCTGTAGACACCAGCAGAGGCTCTTGACAGCCTCAAGAGCCCGGCCCAGCCATGCCTGCTGGCTTCCAGCTGGCACCGCCAGCCAGGGGCCTCCGGGCTTGTATCAGGACCATGGAGCCACTGGCCTGTGGCCTACCCCTGGCTCCCGAGCTCCCGAGCTTCCACCACGTCCATCCCGCTTGGAACAGGGAGTGCTCCGAGGTGTCAGAGCCCAGGGCCCACAATCCTGGGACACCGTCGGGTCCTCCACCCTGTCAGGGAGGTATTCTTCTCATACCTTGCCACTCAGGAGGGCTGTGACGGGTTTTCTCTTGGATTAATTTCTTGTTTTGGAAGTGGGTTTAGTAGGCTTCTTCCTTTCTTGGCACCTTCATCTGTTCTTGGTGTGGTTTGGTGGGCCCCATGATTGGCAGAGTGTGCCCACCCGTTTGGTGGGAGTCTTGGCAATGGGCTTGCCCACAGGGCCCAAGGCCTGGGTCTGTGGATTGTCCTCGGGACTGGAGTTACACGAAGATGGTGGCAATGGAAATCCGGGTGCACAGGGACTGTTTTTCTGGTGGCTGGCAAAGCAATGTCCTTCCCCCAAATAAAGCAGCCCCTGTGTTTGGGAGCGGAGGTCTTGGCTGTCGTATGTGGCACCCTCTGCCCCTGCCCGCCGCTCCCCCCGGTTAGGAAGGTTGCGGTGGCGCCCGAAGAGTGGATTGAATCACCTGGTCATTTCCGGAGCTGTAAGGCACAGCAAACGGCAGGGAACCCACGCCTGCACCATTGGGGTCCGGCCACCTGCCCTCCCGGAAAGGAGCCAGGCTCCTGGTGGGGCGGTAGAGAGGCAGAAATGGTGGGATTCTGCTGCCTGGTGGTGCTTTGCTGGCAGAAGTCCAGGAGGAGGTCTCCAGCGGTGGCGGGGGTGTAGAAAGGTGCTAAAGTGGGAGAAGAGTAAATGGGAAGTTGGGAAGCATGGCGACAGTAGGGGGAAGGGAGGGATGGTTGAAGCCACAAGATTACAGCAAGCCGGGTTCCGTGGATCACGGCTGTAACCACAGCACTTTGGGTGTCCAAGATATGTGGATCACAAAGTTAGGAGATCCAGACCAGCCTGGCCAACACGGTGAACCCTGTCTCTACTAAAACTACAAAACATGAACCTGACTCGAGGCCGGGCACCTCAAGTCACTGCTGTTCAGGAGGCTGAAACAGGAGAATGGCATGAACCTGGGAGATGGAGCTTGATGTGAGCCCAGATCACGCCACTGCACTCCACCCTGGGTGATAGAGGGAGACTCCATTTGGAAGAAAAAGAAAGAAGAAAAGAAAGAAAGAAAGAAAGAAAGAAAGAAAGAAAGAAAGAAAGAAAGAAAGAAAGAAGAAAGAAAAAGAAAGAAAGAAAGAAAGAAAGAAAGAAAGAGAAAGAAAGAAAGAAAGAAAGAGAAAACGTGGGAGAAAGAGAAAGAGAAAGAAACAAAAGAAAGAAGGAAAGAAAGAGAGAAAGAAGGGAAGAAAGAAGACAGAAAGAAAGAAAGAAATAGAAAGAAAGAGAGAGAGAATGAAAGAAAAAAGAAAGAAAGGGAGAAAGAGAGAAAGGAAAGAAAGAAGGAAAGAAATAAGTAAGAATGAAAGAGAGAAAGAAAAGAAAGAAAGAGAGAAAGAATGAAAAGAAAGAAAGAATTAAAGAAAGAAGAAAAAAAAGACAAAGAAAAGAAAGAAAAGAGACAAAGAAAGAAAGAGAAAGACAAAGAGAAAGACAAAAAAGCCCTGGCTCCAGAGCTCCTGAGCTTCCACCACGTCCATCCTGCTGGGAATAGAGAGTGCTCCGAGGCATCAGGGCCCAGGGCTCACGATCCTGGGACCCCCTCCGGTCCTACGCCCTGTCGCAGAGGTATTCTTTTGGATCCCTGGTGGCTCAGGAGCTCCTGTGAGTCCCCATCTTGCCCCACACACCAAAGCCGTCACAGCTGGCCAAGGGCGAACAGGCGGCCCAGTGGCACATGGAATTTTTCTCACAATGCCAACACCCAGGCCTGTGCCTTTGGGGTCTGACCCCTTGCCCTCCCAGGCTGCAGCCAGGCTCCTGGCGGGGCGGCAGCTAGGCAGAAGTGGAGGAATGCTGCTGCCTGATGGTACTTTGGTGGCGCACCGCCAGAGGGTGTTCCCTGAGTGTGTCATGGTTGTAGGGGCGCGATAAAGGGGGAGCAGAGTCAGAGGAGGTTGGGAAGCATGGTGATAGTAGGGGAAGGGAGAGAGTGGGTAAAGCCACAAAAGCCTACAGCAGGCTGGGCAGGGTGGATCACAAATGTAATCCCAGCAGTTTAGGGGCCGAGTTGTGTAGACCACGAAGTCAGGAGATCCAGACCACCCTACAACAACACCGCGGAAACCCCGTCTCTACTAAAATTGCAAAACATGAGCTGGGCGTGGTTGCAGGTGCATGTAGTCCCAGCTGCTCAGGAGGCTGAGGCAGGAGAATGGCGTGAACCTGGGAGGCAGAGCTTGCAGTGAGCCGGAGATCCCGCCACCGCGACCCAGCCAAGTGACACCTGTGGAAGAAAAGAATGAAAGACCAGAGAAAGAGGAAAGAAAAGAAAGAAACGAAAAAGAAAGAAAAGAAAGAGGGGAAAGAAAGAAAGAAAGGAAGGAAGGAAGGAAGGAAGGAAGGAAGGAAGGAAGGAAGGAAGGAATGAAGGAAGAAAAGAAAGAAAAGAAAGAAAGAAAGAAAGAAAGAAAGAAAGAAAGAAAGAAAGAAAGAAAGAGAAAGAAAGAAAGAAAGAAAGAAAGAAAGAAAAGAAAGAAAGAAAGAAAGAAAGAAAGAAAGAAAGAAAGAAAGAGAAGAAAGAAGAAAGAAGGAAAGAAAGAAAAGAAAGAAGAAAGAAAGAAAAAAAGAAGAGAGAGAGTAAGAAAGGAACAAAGGAAAGTGGACAAGAGCACAGAAAAGCAAAGCCTACAGCATCCGAGTATTCCAGGGGTGGTCTCCCATCCAAGTACTAACCAGGCCCAACCCTGCTTACCTTCCGAGACAAGGTACGTTCAGGGTGGTATGACCATAGACACAAGCAGAGGCACCTGGCTGCCCCAAGAGCCCCACCCAACCATGCCCGCCAGCTTCCAGCTGGCACCACCAGCCCTGTGCCGCCAGGCTCCAATTGGGACCTCCGAGCTGCTCGCTTGAGGCCTTCCCCTGGCTCCTGAGATTCCAAGCTTCCACATCAGGCCCGCTCAGAACTGGGAGTGCTCCGAAGTGTCAGGGCCCAGGGCAAAGGATCCTGGGACCCCATCCCATCCTCAGCCCTGTCACGGAGATATTCTTTTGGATCCTAGCCCACTCAGCAGCTCCTGCGAGACCCCCTCTTGATCCACCCACCCAGAGCCCTCAGTGCTGGCCAAGAGCCAACAGCTGGCAAAGCCGCACTTGGTTTTTTTTTTTTTTCACAAAGCCCCCACCACGGTCGCTTTTCCCGACCAAGACCCAGCCGGTGGGCAAGAGGGTGTGGGGGGTTGAGAGTTGGGGGATGGCCTTGCTTTTTCCCAGGCTAGCACTAGAGTCAGCAGCATAATCCCCAGAAAGAGTTGCTGAGAGAAACCCACTCACACCCCACCACTACCAGGAGAAAATCCAAAGCCTCACACACAGACCCACTTGAGCGCTCACATGCAGGAACCCACACATGCGTGTGCAAACACACACAGACACAGACACACAAACACACACACATACACGCACATGCAAACGGCTTGAAGGAGAGCAAGAAAGAGATGGGTGGAGAGATTGAAACCGAGGGAGGGAGAGAGACAGCCAACGAGAGACACAGGGGAAGGGGACAGGGAAAGAGACAGACAGAGAGGCAGAGAAAGAGAGGGACAGAGAAAGAGTGAGACACAGAGAGACAGAGGGAAGGCAACAGAAGGAGTGCGAGGTGCAGGGACAAACCAAGAAGATAGAGGGCGAGGGAGCTACAGAGCAAGAGCAATAGAACCTTGGAGAGGGAGCGCCCTGCTCCAGTAGGCAGGGCCGTTTTGAGCAGGCCGGCATAGGGTGGCGGGTACATTGGCTGGGCCACAACAGGGTGACCAGGCCGTCTATGCAAGAGGAACAATGGAGCACTGAGATGGGTTTTATCTTGGGTTAATTGCTTGCTTTGGTGGTGGGTTTAGTATGCTCCTTCCATTGTTGGCACCTCCCTGTGTCCCTAGTGTGGTGCGTTGGGCCCCTAGGTTTGCAGAGTGCCCCTGTCCATTTGGCAGGAGCCCTGGAACCGGGCGCCCCCACAGTACCCGAGGCCTGGTTCTCTGGCATGTCCTCGGGACTGGAGTTTACACGAAGTTGATGGTAATGGAATCCATGTGCACAGAGACTGTTTTCCTGGTGGCTGGTGAAGCAATGTCTTTCCCCGGGATAAAGCGGCCCCTGCATTCTGGAGCGGAGGTCTTCGCTGGCATGTGTGGCACCCGCTGCCCCTGCCCGTCCCTTCCCCCGGTTTGAAAGATTGCAGTGGCGTCCGATGAGTGCATTGAATCACCTGGGGGTTCTTGGAGCGGGAAGGCAGCGTGAACGGCAGGGCACCTGCATCTGCGCTTTTATGGTCTGGCCCCCTGCCCTCCCGGGATGTAACCGGGCTCCTGGCATGGTGGCAGCAAGGTGGAAGCTGTGGGAAGCTGCTGCCCGGTTGTGCTTTTGTGACGGATCACGAAGAGTACATCCTTGGCTGCAGTGGGGGTGTAGGCGGGCAATAAAGTGAGAGCAGAATTGGGTGGCTTTAAAAGCATGGCTGCACAGTAGGGGAAGAGGGAAGGGGAATCACGAAAGACTACAGCAGGCCGTACACAGTGGATCACACTTGTAACCACCACACGTTGGGATTCTCAGGAGGGTGGATCATGAGGTCACGAGATCCAGAGCAGTCTGGCTAACAGGGTGAAGCCCTCTACTCAAAACAAACATGAGCCTGGTGTGGTGATGGGAGCCTGTAGTCCCCACTTCTTCGGAGGCTGAGGCAGGAGAATGGCATGAACCCAGGAGGCCAAGCTTTTAGTGAGGTGAGATTGCACCACTGCACTCCAGGCTGTGTGAAAGAGCCATACTCCATCTGGAAGAAAAAAGAAAGAAAGGAAGAAAGGAAGAATAAAGAAAGAAGGAAGGAAGGAAGGAAGGAAGGAAGGAAGGAAGGAAGGAAGGGAAGGAAAGAAAGAAAGAAAGAAAGAAAGAAAGAAAGAAAGAAAGAAAGAAAGAAAGAAAGAAAGGAAGGAAGGAAGGAAGGGAAGGAAGGAAGGAAGGAAGGAAGGAAGGGAAGGAAGGAAGGGAAGGAAGGAAAGAAAAGAAAGAAAAAGAAAGAAAGAAAGAAAGAAAGAAAAAAGAAAGAAAAGAATAGAAGGAAGGAAGGAAAAGAAAAGAAAAGAAGAAGGAAAGGAAGAAGAAAGAAAGGGAATGAAATGAAATAGAGGAAAGGAAAGAGGAAAGGAAAGAAAAGGAGGAAGGAAAGAAAGAAAGAAAGAAAGAAAGAAAGAAAGAAAGAAAGAAAGAAAGAAAGAAGGAAAGAAAGAAGGAAAGAAGAACGAAAAGGAATGGAAGAAAGAAAGAAAGAAAGAAAGAATGGAAAGAAAGAAAGAAAGGGAAGGGTGAAAGAACAAAGAAATGAAAGAAAGGGAGAGAGAGAGAAGGGAAGAAAGGAAGAAAGAAATGAAAGAAAGCAAAAAAGCCTTCAGCGGCCGGTATTAACAGGCAGTCTCCCATCCAAGAACTAAACGGCCCAACCCTGCTAAACTTCCAAGAGCAGACAAGATTGGGCGTGCTCAGGGTGGTATGGTTGTAGATGCCAGCAGAGGAGCCTGGTTGCCCCAAGAGCCTGGCCCAGCCACTCCCGCCAGCTTCCAGCCAACACTGCCAGTCCAGGGCTGCTGGGCTTCGATCGGGACCCCCAAGCCGCTCACCTGTGGTTTTCCCCCAGCTCCAGAGCTCCCGACCTTCCACCATATAGGGCCCGCTCAGAACAGGGAGTGCTCCGAGGCATCAGGGCCCAGGGACCGTGATCCTGGGACGCCGCCCAGTCCTCCACCCTGTCGCAAACAGGGTGGCCAGGTCGTCTATGTGAGAGGAGTAATGGAGCACTGAGACCAATTTTGTCTTGGATTAATTGCTTGCTTTGGAGGTGGGTTTCATAGTCTCCTTCTTTTGTTGGCACCTCCCTGAGCTCTTGGCATGGTGCAGAGGGCCCCGTGATTTGCAGAGTGCCCCCGCCCATTTGGAGAGAGCCATGGCACCGGGTGTGCCCAGGAGCCTGAGGCCTGAGTCTCCGGTGAGTCCTCAGGACTTTAGTTTAAACGAGCTTGTTGGCAATGGGAATTGGGTGCACAGGGACTGTTCTCCTGGTGACTGACGTAGCAATGTCCTTCCCCCGGATAAAGCAGGCCCTGCATTCTGGAGCAGTGGTCTTGGCTGGCGTGTGTGGCACCCGCTACTTCTGCCGGCCCCTTTAAATGGTTTGGACAGTTGTAGTGGGGTCCAATGAGTGGATTGAATCACCTGAGCATTCCAGGAGTGGGAAGGCACTGCCAACAGCGGGGAACCCGCGTCCACGCCTTTGAGGTCCAGCCCGCTGCCCTCACGGGCTGGAGCCAGGCTTCTGGTGGAGCGGCAGCGAGGTGGAAGAGGTGGAGTCCTGCAGCTCGGTGGTGCTTTGGTGACGGACCCCCAGGAGGAGGTAACAGGCTGTGGCGGGTGTGTAGGCAGGCGATAAAGGGGAAGCAAAGTCAGGGGAAGTTGGGAAGCATGTTGACAGTAGGGGGAAGGGAGGGAGGGGGGAAGTCACAAAAGCCTTACAGCAGGCCAGGCACGGTGGATCACATCTGTAATCTCAGCACTTTTGGAGACCGATTCGGGTGGATTACGAGGTCAGGAGATCCAGACTAGCATGGCTAACATGGTGAAACTCCGTCTGTACTAAAACTACAAAGCATGAGCTGGGTATGGTGACAAGTGCCTAGAGTCCTAGCTGCTTGGGAAATGGAGGCAGCAGAATGGCGAGAACCCAGGACTCAGAGCTTGCATTGAGCCGAGATGACACCACGGCACTCTTACCTGGGTGACAGAGCGAGACACTGTCTGGAAGAAAAAGACAGAAAGAAAGAAAGAAGAAAGAAAGAAAGAAAGAAAGAAAGGAAAGAAAGAAAGAAAGAAAGAAAGAGAAAGAAAGAAAAGAAAGAAAGAAAGAAAGAAAGAAAGAAAGAAAGAAAGAAAAGAAAGAAAGAAAGAAAGAAAGAAAGAAAGAAAAGAAAGAAAGAGAAAGAAAGAAAGAAAGAAAGAAAGAAAGAAAGAAAGAAAAGAAAAGAAAGAAAGGAAGAAAGAAAGAAAAGAAAGAAAGAAAGAAAAGAAAGAGGGAGGAAGGAAAGAAAGAAAGAAAGAAAGAAAGAAAAGAAAGAAAGAGGAAAGAGGAAGGAAAGAGGAAGGAATGGAAAAGAAAGAGAGAGAAAGAAAAGAAAGAAGGAAGGAAAGAAAGAAAGAGATAGAAAGAAAACAGGAAAGAAAGAGGAAACAAAGAAGGAAAGATAGAGAGAAAGAAAGATAAGAAAGAAAAAGCAAGAAGGGAGAGAGAGAGAAGGAAAGAAAGGAAGGTAGAAAGGAAAGAAAGACAAGAAAGAAAGCAAAAAACCCTACAGCACCCGGTATTCCCACGCGGTCTGCTATCCAAGTACTAACCAGTCCCGACCCTGCTTAGCTTCCAAGATCAGACGAGATCGGGTGCGTTCAGGGTGGTATGGCCATAGATGTGGGCAGAGGCCCCTGGGTGCCCCAAGAGCCCAGCGCAGCCATGCCCACCTGCTTCCAGCTGGCACCACCAGCCTGGGGCCGCTGGGCTCGGATCAGGACCCCCGGGCCGCTCGCTTTCAGACTTATCCCACTCCTGAGCTGCTGAGCTTCCACCACGTCCGACCCGCTCAGAACATTGAGTGCTCTGAGGCATCAGGGCCCAAGGCCCACGATCCTGGGACCCCGTCCGGTCCTCCACCCTGTCGCGGAGGTATTCTTTTGGATCCCTGGCCACTCTGGAGCTCCTGCAAGGCCCCTTCTTGCTCCACCCACCCAGAGCCAACTAAGCTGGCAAAGGACGAACATCCAGACAAGCCACACCGAGCTCTTTTCTCACAATGACCTCAACATGGTGGCTTGGCCTAACCAAGACCTGGCCAGTGGGCAAGATGATGTGGGGGGTGGGGGTTTGGGAGATAGCCCTGCTTTGCCCGGAGCTGACACTAGAGCTGGCAGCTTGATCCCCAGAGAGAGGGGTTCGGATAAACGCAGACACACCCCACTGCCACCAGGAGCAAATCCACAGCAACGAAGAAAGCAAGCAAGACAGACAGAAAGAGAGGAAGGAAGGAAGGAAGGAAGGAAGGAAGGAAGGAAGGAAGGAAGGAAGGAAGGAAGGAAGGAAGGAAGGAAGGAAGGAAGGAAGGAAGGGAGAGACAGAAAGAGAGAAAGAAAGAAAGAAAGAAAGAAAGAAAGAAAGAAAGAAAGAAAGAAAGAAAGAAAGAAAGAAAGAAAGAGAAAGAGAGAGAGAGAAAGAGAGAGAGAGAAAAAAGAAAGATAGAAAGAAAGAAAAGAAAGAAAGAAGGAAAGAAAGAAGAAACAAAGAGAGAAAGAAAGAAGGAAAGAAAGAAAGAGAAAGAAAGAAAAGAAAGAAAGAAAAGAAAGAAAGAAGAAAGAAAGAAAAGAAAGAAAGAACAAAAGAGAGAAAGGAAGGAAGGAAGGAAGAAAGAAAGAAGAAAGAAAGAGAAAAGAAAGAAAGAAGAGAGAGAAGGGAAGAAAGGAAGGTAGAAAAGAAAGAAAGACAAGAAAGAAAGCAAAAAAGACTTCAGAAACCGGTATTGCCAGGCGGCCTCCCATCCACATACTAACCAGGCCCGACCCTGCTTAGCTTCCAAGATCAGACGAGTTCAAGTGCGTTCAAGTTGGTATGGCCATGGATGCCAGCAGAGACGCCTGGCTGCAACAAGAGCCCAGCCCAGCCATGCCCGCCTGCTTGTAGCCGGCACCGCCTGCCCGGGGCCACCGGGATCATATCAGCACAGCAGAGCTGCTCAACCATGGCCTTCCCATGGCTTCCGAGCTGCCAAGCTTCCAACATGTAGGTCCCGCTCAGAACAGGGAGTGTTACGAGGCTTCAGGACCCAGGGCCCATGATCCTGGGACCCCGTCTGATCCTACAACCTGTCGCAGAGATATTCTAGATCCCTGAAAGTTTAGTAGCTCCTGCGAGGCCCCCTCTTGCTCCACCCACCCAGAGCCATCAGGGCTGGCGAAGGATGAACAGCCGGCCCAGCCTCTCATGGCCTTTTTCTCACACCGCCCCCACCACGGTTGCTTGTCCCAACCAAGACCCGGCCGGTGGGCAAGAGAGCATGGGTGGTTGGGGGTTGGGATGGCCCTACTTTGCCCCAGGCTGGCACTAGAGCCCGCAGCCTGGTCCCCAGCGAGAGGGGCTGAGAGAAACCCAGACACACCCCACCACTACCAGGAGCAAATCCACAGGCCCACACACAGACATACCCAGGTGCTCGCACACAGGAACTCACTCACGTGCAAGCACACACACAGACACACACACATACACATACACGCACACACAAACGGCTTGAAGGAGAGCAAGGAAGAGACTGATGGAGAGATTGAAACCGATGATGGGAGAGAGACATCCATCGAGAGAAACAGGGGAAGGGGAGAGGGAAAGAGACAGACTGAGATTCAGAGAAAGAGAGAGGGACAGAGAAAGAGAGAGAGACGGAGAGAGACAGAGGGAAGGCCACAGAAGTAGCTTGAGGTGGAAGTTGACAGAAATAGCGGGAGGTGCAGGGGAAACCCAGAAGACAGAGGGGGAGGGAGATAGAGAGCGAGAGAGATAGAGCCATGGAAAGGGACCACCCTGCTCCGGTAGGCAGGGTCCTTTTGAGCAGGCCGGGATAGGGTGGAGGGAGCATGGGTTGAGATAAACAGGGTGACCAGGCCATTGATGCAAGAGGAGCAATAGAGCTCTGAGATGGGTTTTGTCTTGGGTTAATTGCTTGTTTGGAGTTGGGTTTCTAGACTCCTTCCTTTGTTGGCACCTTCCTGTGCTCCTAGTGTGGTGCATTGGGCCCCTAGAATTTCAGAGTGCACCCATCCATTTGGCAGGAGGCGTTGCACCAGGCGTGCCCACAGTGCCCGAGGCCTGGGTCTCTGGCATGTCCTCCGGACTGGAGTTTACACGAAGTTGGTGGCAATGGAATCTGGGTGCACAGGGAGTGTTTTCCTGGTGACTGGCAAAGCAATGTCCTTCTCCCAGATAAAGCAGCCCCTGAGTCCTGGACCGGAGGTCTTGGCTGGTGTGTGTGGCTCCCGCTGCCCCTACCTGCCCTTCCCAATGTTTGCAAGGTTGTGGTGGTGCTCGATGAGTGCGTTAAATCACCTGGGCATTCCAGGAGTGGGAAGGCAGCATGCACAGCAGGGAACCTGTGCCTGTGCCTTCGTGGTCTGGCCACCTGACCTCCCACGATGGACCCAGGCTCCTGGCATGGCGGCAGTGAGGAGTAAGCGGTGGGAGGCTGCAGCCCAGTTGTGCTTTCGTGGTGGACACCCAAGAGGACGTCCCCAGCTACGGCGGGGTTGTAGGCTTACAGTAAAGTGGGAGCAGAGTCCGGGGAGGTTGGGAAGCATGGTGACAGTAGGGGGAAGGGAGGGAGGGGGGAAACCACAAAAGACTACAGCAGGCCAGGCGCAGTGAATCTCGCCTGTAACCACAGCACATTGAGATTCAGAGGAGGGTGGATCACGAATTCAGGAGATCCAGACCACCCTGGCAAAAATGGTGAAAACCCGTCTCTACTAAAATTACAAAACATGAGCCCGACGTGTCAGTGGGTGCCTGTAGTCCCCCCTGCTCGGGAGGCTGAGGCAGGAAAATGGCGTGAATGTGCAACGTGGAGCTTCCCGTGAGCCAAGATAGCAGCACTGCACTCCACCCTAGGTGTCAGAGTGAGACATTGTCTGGAAGAAAAAGAAAGAAGGAAGGAAGGAAGGAAGGAAGGAAGGAAGGAAGGAAGGAAGGAAGGAAGGAAGGAAGGAAGGAGAGAAAGAAAGAAAGAAGGAAAGAAAGAAAGAAAGAAAGAAAGAGAAAGAGAGAAAGAAGGAAAGAAAGAAAGAAAGAATGAATGAAGGAAGGAAAGAAAGAAGAAAGAAAGATAGAAGGAAAGAAAGAAAGAGAGAAAGAAAAGAAAGAAAGAGAGAGAAAAGAAAGAAAAAATAGAGAAAGAATAAATAAAGAGAGAGAGAAAAGAAAGAAGGAAAGAAAGTAGAAAGAGAGAAGGAAAGACAGAAAGGAAAGAAAGAAAGATGGAAAGAAACAAAGAAAGAAAGAGAGAGAGAGAAAAAAGAAAGAAAAGAAAGAAGGAAAGATAAAAGAAAGAAAGAGAGAAAGAAGCAAAGAAAGGAAAGAAAAAAGAAAGAAAGAAGAAAGAAGAAAGAGAAAGAAAAGAAAGAAAGAGAGAGAACAGAAAGAACAAATTAGAGAAAAAATAAAGAAAGAGAGAAAGAAAAGAAAGAAAGAAAGGAAAGAAAGTAGAAAGAGAGAAAGAAAGAGAAAAGAAAGAAAGAAAGATGGAAAGAAAGAAAGAGAGAGAAAAAAGAAAGAAAAGGAACAAAGAAGGAAAGATAGAAGAAAGAGAGAAAGAAAGAAAGAAAGAAAAAGAAAGAAAGAAGGAAAGAAAAAAGAAAGAAGAGAGAGAGAACGGAAAAATGGAATGTAGAAAAGAAAAACAAGAAAGAAAGCAAAAAAGACTACAGGACCCGGT
The DNA here is from genome assembly GCF_008728515.1 of Papio anubis. Taxonomy (NCBI): domain Eukaryota; kingdom Metazoa; phylum Chordata; class Mammalia; order Primates; family Cercopithecidae; genus Papio; species Papio anubis. The sequence goes on from NW_022164993.1 coordinate 345,757, forward strand.
ATTCTATGGTGGTCTCCCATCCAAGTACTAACCAGGACCTACCCTGCTTAGCTTCAGGAGATCAAATGAGATCGGGTGCGTTCAGGGAGGTATGGTCATAGACGCCAGCAGAGGCACCTTGCTACCACAAGAACCCGGCATAGCCATGCCCGCCAGCTTCCAGCCGGCACCGCCAGCCCTGGGCCTCTGGGCTCATATCGGGAACCCCGAGCCCCTCGCCCGAGGCCTTCCCCCGGCTCCCGAGCTGCCGTGCTTCAACCACAATGGGCCCGCTCGAAACAGGGAGTGTTCCTAGGCATCAGGGCCCAGGGTCCACATTCCTGGGAACCCGTCCAGTCCTCTGTCCTGTCGGGGAGGTATTCTTCTGGATCACTGGCAACTCAGGAGATCCTTCGAGGCCCCCTCTTACCCCATCCAGCTAGAGCCATCAGGGCTGGCCATGGGCAAACAGGTGGCCCAGCAGCACGTGGCCTTTTTCTCAAAACACCAACACCGAGGCCTGCGCCTTTGGAGTCCTGCCACCTGCCCTCCCAGGCTGAAGCCGGGCTCCTGGCAGGGTGGCGGCTGGTAGAAGCAGTTGAATGCTGTTGCCCGGTGGTGCTTTGGTGGTGCACCCCTAAAAGGAGGTCCCCGATTGCAGCAGGGGTGTAGGGGTGCGATAAAGGGGGAGAAGAGTCAGGGGAGTGTGGGAAGAATGGCAACAGTAGCAGGAAGTAAGGGACGGGGGAAGCAAAAAAGCCTACAGCTGGCCAGGCGCGTTGGTCCACGCCTGTAATACCAGCACTTTGGGGGGCCGAGTCAAGTGGATCACGAGGTCAGGAGATCCAGACCAGCCTGGCTTACACAGTGAAACCCCATCTCTAGTAAAAGTACAAAACATGAGCCAGGCACGGTGGTGGGCACGTGTAGTCCCAGCTGCTCGGGATGCTGAGGCAGGAGCATGGTGTGAACCTGGGAGGCGGAGCTTGCAGTGAGCTGAGATTGTGCCACTAGAGTCCAGCCTAGGTGACAGAGCAAGACTCCGTTTGGAAGAGAAAGAAAAGAAAGAAAAGAAAGAAAGAAAGAAAGAAAGAAAGAAAGAAAGAAAGAAAGAAAGAAAGAAAGAAAGAAAGAAAGAAAGAAAGGAGGAAAGAAAGAAGGAAGGAAGGAAGGAAAGAAAGAAAGAAAGAAAGAAAAAGAAAGAAAGAAAGAAAGAAAGAAAGAAAGAAAGAAAGAAAGAAAGAAAGAAAGAAAGAAAGAAAGAAAGGAAGGAAGGAAGGAAGGAAGGAAGGAAGGAAGGAAGGAAGGAAGGAAGGAATGACAGAAGGAAGGAAGGACGAAATAAAGAAAGAGAGAGAAAGACAGAAAAGAAAGAAAGAAGGAAAGAAAGAAGAAGGAAAAAAGAAAGAAAAATAGAAGGAAGGAAAGAAAGAAGAAAGAAGGAAAGAAACAAAGAAAGAAAGAAAAGAAAGAAGAAAGAAACAAAGAAAAAGAAAGAAAGAAAGAAAGGAAAGAAGGAAAGAAAGAAAGAAAGGTAAAAGAGAGAAAGGAAAGAAAGAAAGAAAGAAGACAGGGAGAGACAGAAGGGAAGAAAGGAAGGTAGAAAAGAAAGAAAGACATGAAAGAGAAAAAAAACCTATAGCGACTGGTATTTCCAGGCGGTCTCCCATCCAAGTACTAAATGGGCCCCAACCTGCTAAGCTTTCGAGATCAGACGAGATCAGGTGCATTCAGGGTGGTATGGCTGCAGATGCTGGCAGAGGTGCATGGCTGCCACAAGAGCCCGGCCCAGCCATGCCAGCTGGCTTCCAACGGGCACCGCCAGCCCGGTGCTACAGGGCTCGGATCAGGACCCCCAAGTCGCTCACCCTCAACATTCCCCCAGCTCCTGAGCGGAAGTGAGGTAGAAGCAGTGGGATGCTGCTTCCTGGTGGTGCTTTGGTGGCAGACCTCAAGGTGTTCCCCGGCTGTGGTGTTCCCCAGCCGAGCCTCCACCACGTTGGGCCCACTCGGAACAGGGAGTGCTCCTAGGTGTCAGGGCCCAGGGCCCACGATCCTAGGACGGCATCCAGCCCTCCGCCCTGTGACGGAGGTATTCTTTTGGATCTTTTGCCACTCTGGAGCTCCTGTGAGGCCCCCTCTTCCCCACCCTCCCAGAGCCATCACTGCTGGCCAAGGGCGAACAGCCAGCCCAGCCACACGTGGCTGTCCCCATCAAGGTCGCTTGTCCTGACCAAGAGCCAGCAGTGGAGCAAGACAGTGTGGGGCGTTGGAAGTTGGGGGATGGCCCTGTTTGTCCCGGGATGGCACTAGAGCCAGGAGGCTGATCCCCGGTGAGAGGGGCTGAAAGAAACCCAGACACACCCCACCACCATGAGCAAATCCACAGCCCCACACACAGACACGCCTGGGCACTCACACGTTGGAAACCACACACGGGTGCCTGCACACACACAAACACACATACACACACACACACACATGCACTCACACACAAACAGCTTGAAGGAGAGCAAGGAAGAGATGAATGGAGAGATTGAAAAGGAGGAAGGGAGAGAGACAGCGATCGAGAGACACAGGGGAGGGGGAGAGGGAAAGAGACAGACAGAGAGGCAGAGAAAGAGAGAGACAGAGAGACAGAGGGAAGGCCACAGAAGTAGCACGGGGTGTGGGGGAAAACCCAGAAGACAGAGGGGGAGGGAGCTAGAGAGCGAGAGCTATAGAGCCTTGGAGAGGGAGCGCCCTGCTCCTGTAGGCAGCGGATAGGGTGGAGGTGGCATGGGCTGCGCCAGAACAGGGTGACCAGGCCATCCATGCAAGAGGAGCAATGGAGCTCTGAGACGGGTTTTGTCTTGGGTTTATTGCTTGCTTTGGAGGTGAGTTGCATAGTCTCCTTCCTTTGTTGGCACCTCCTTGTGCTCTTTTTGTGGTGCTGTGAGCCCCTTGATTTGCAGAGTGCACCCACCCGTTTTGCAGGAGCCGTGGCAATGGGCAGGAGCCCGAGGCCTGGGTCTCTGGCATGTCCTCTGAACTGGAGTTTACATGAAGTTGGTGGCAATGGGAATCTGGGTGCACAGGGACTGTTTTCCTGGTGGCTGGCAAAGCAATGTCCTTCCCTCAGATAAAGCAGCCCCTGCATTCTGGAGCGGAGATTTTGGCTGGTGTGTGTGGCACCCACTGCCCCTGCCCACCACTTCCCCTGGTTTGGAAGGTTGCAGCGGCACCCGATGAATGGACTGAACTGCCTGGGAGTTCCAGGAGAGGAAAGGCATCGCGAATGGCATGGAACCCATGCCTGCACATTTGGGGTCCTGCCCCCTTCCACGCCCCGAGCTGGAGATGGTCTCCTGGCGTGGCGGCCATGACACGGAAGCACTGGGATGCTGCTACCCAGTGGTGCTTTGGTGGTGGACCCCCAGAAGGAGGCCCCCAGCTGCAGGGGGAGTGTAGGCAGGCGATAAAGGGGGAGCAGGATCAGGGGAGTTTGGAAAGCATGGTGACAGTAGGCGAAGGGAGGTAGGGGAGAAGCCACAAAAGCCTACAGCAGGCTGTGTGCAGTGGACCACACCTGTAATCCCAGCACTTTGGGAGGCTGAGGCAGGTGGATCATGAGGTCAGGAGATCCAGATCAGCCAGGCTGACACGGTGAAACCCTGTCTCTACTAAAACTAGAAACTATGAGCCGGGCATGTTGGCGGACGCCTGCAGTCCCAGCAACTTGGGAGGCTGAGGCAGGAGAATGGCATGAATCAGGGAGGTGGAGCTTGAAGTGAGCCGAGATCGTATCACTGCACTGCAGCCTTGGTGACAGAGTGAGATTCCATCTCAAAGAGAAAGAAGGAAGGAAGGAAGGAAGGAAGGAAGGAAGGAAGGAAGGAAGGAAGGAAGGAAGGAAGGAAGGAAGGAAGGAAGGAAGAAAGGAGGGAAGGAGGGAGGGAGGGAGGGAGGGAGGGAAGGAAGGAAGGAACGAAGGAAAGAAAGAGAGAGAGTGAGAGAAGGGAAGTAAGGAAGGTAGAGAAGAAAGAAAACATGAAAGAGAGCAAAAAGCCTGCAGCACTCGGTATTCCCTGATGGTCTTCCATCCAAATACGAACCAGGCCTGAACCTGCCTCGCTTCCGAGATCAGACAAGATCAGGTGCGTTCAGGCTGACATGGCCATAGACGCCAGCAGAGGCCCCTGGCTGCCCCAGGAGCCCGTATCAGCCATGCCCACCGGCTTCCTGCTGGAACTGCCAGACTGGGGTCGCTGGGCTCGGATCAGGGACCCCTGAGTCGCTCGCCAGCAGCCTTCACCCGCCTCCCAAGCTCCGAGCAACAAAAAGAGCCCGCTCAGAATATGCATGGTCTGAGGTGTCAGACCCCAGGTCCCATGATCCTGGGACCCCATCTGGTCCTCCGCCAATTCACATAGGTATCCATTTGGATCCACTCAGGAGCTCCTGCGAGGCCCCCTCTTGCCCCACCAACCCAAAGCCGTCAAGGCTGGCCAATGGTGAAGAGCTGACCCAGGAGTATGAGGCATTTTTCTCACAACGCCCCCACCGTGGTTGCTTGTCCCAAAGAAGACCAGTCTGGTGCACAAGAAGGCATGGGACTGGGTGGTTGGAGGATGGCCCTGCTTTGCCCCAGGCTGGCACTATAGCCAGCAGGCTGATCCCCTGCGAGAGGGGCTGAGAGAAACCCAGACACACCCCACCACCACCAGGAGCAAATCCACAACCCCATACACAGATGCAGCAGGGCACTCTTGCGTGGGAACACACACAGGGGTTCCCATGCACACAGACACACACACACACACACACACACACGGACGCCCACACAAATGGCTTGAAAGAGAGCAAGGAAGAGATGGATGGAGAGATTGAAAACGAGCGAGGGAGAGAGATAACGATTCAGAGAGACAGGGGAGATGGAGAGGGAAAGAGACAGACAGAGAGGCTGAGAAAGAGAAAGGGACAGAGAGAGAGACAGACAGAGGGAAGGCAACAGAAGTAGCACGAGGTGCAGGGGCAAACCCAGAAGAGAGAGCATGAGGGAGCTAGAGAGCCAGAGTGATAGAGCTTTGGAGAGGGAGCTCCCTGCTCCAGTAGGCAGGGCCCTTTTGAGCAGGCCGGGATAGGGTGGAGGGGGCTTGGGCTGGACCAGAACAGGGTGGCCAGGCCGTCCATGTGAGAGGAGAAATGGAACGGTGACATGGGTTTTGTGTTGGATTAATTGCTTGCTTTGGAAGTGGGTTTCGTAGGCTCCTTCCTTTCTTGGCACTTCTATCTGCTCTTGGTGCTGTTCGGTGCGCCCCTTGATTGGCAGACAGTGCCTGCCCAATTGGCAGGAGCCATGGCACCAGGCGTGCCCATGGGGCCCGAGACCTGGGTCTGTGGATTGTCTTCGGGACTGGAGCTACACAAAGATGGTGGCAATGGGAATCCAGGTGCACAGGGACTGTTTTCCTGGTGGTTGTTGAAGCAATGTCCTCCCCCAAAAAAAGCAGCCCCTGCATTCTGGAGCAGAGGTCTTGGCTGGCGTCCACTGCCCCTGCCCACCCCTTCCCCTGGTTTGGAAGGTTGCAGCGGTGCCCAATGAGTGGATTGAATCGCCTGGTCATTCCCGGAGTAGGAAGGCACCACAAATGGCAGGGAACCCGCACCTGCACCTTTGGGGTCCAGCCCCCTGCCCTCCCGGAGTGGAACCAGGCTCCTGGCTGGGCGGCAGTGAGGCAGAAGTGGTGGTATTCTGCTGCCCAGTGATGCTTTCGTGGCAGAAGCCCAGGAGGAGGTCTCAGGCTGCAGCGTGGGTGTCAGCAGGTGATAAAGTGGGAGCAGAGTCAGGGGAGGTTGGGAAGTATGGCAACTGTAGGGAGAAGGGAATGATGGGAGAAGAAGCAAAAGACTATAGCAGACCAGGCACGGTGGATCACTCTTGTAATCCCAGCATTTTGGGAGGCCGAGGCATGTGGATCACAAAGTCAGGAGGTCCAGACCAGCCTGGCTTACACAGTGAGACCCCGTCTCTACTAAAACTACAAAACATGAGCCAGGTGTGGTGGCACGCACCTATAGTCCCAGCTGCTGAGAAGGCTGAGGAAGGGTAATGGCGTGAACCCGGGAGACGGAACTTGAAGTGAGCCAAGATTGTGCCTCTGCACTCCAGCCTGGGTGACAGAGCGAGACTCCATCTGGAAGAAAAAGCAAGCAAGCAAGCATGAAAGAAGGAAAGAAGGAAAGAAAGAAAGAAAGAAAGAAAGAAAGAAAGAAAGAAAGAAAGAAAGAAAGAAAGAAAAGAAAGCAAAGAAAGAAAAGAAAGAAAGAAAGAAAAGAAAGAAAGAAAGAAAGAAAGAGAGAGAGAAAGAGAGGAGGGATGGAGGAGGGACGGAGGGAGGAGGGAGAGGAGAAAGGAAGGAAGGAAGGAGAGAGAGAAAGAAGCAAGAAGGAAGAAGGAAGGAAGAAGGAAGGAAGAAAGAGAGAGGAAAGAAAGAAAAGAAAGAAGGAAGAGAGAAAGAAAGAGGAGAGATAGAAAGAAAGAAAGAAGGAAAGAAAGAAAGAAAGAAAGAGAGAGAGAAAGAAAGAAAGAAAGAGGAAAGAAAGAAAGAAAGAAAGAAAGAAAGAAAGAAAGAAAGAAAGAAAGAAAGAAAGAAAGGAGAGAGAGAGAAGGAAAGGAGAGAGAGAGAAGGAAAGAAAGGAAGGTAGAAAAAAAGAAAGACAAGAAAGAAAGCAAAAAAGCCCACAGCACCCAGTATTCCCAGGCGGCCTCCCATCCAAATACTAACTAGGCCTGACACTGCTTAGTTTCTGAGATCAGATGAGATCTCGCACATTCAGGGTGTTATAGCCGTAGACGCCAGCAAAGGCATCTGGCTGCCACAGGAGCCAAGCCCAGCCATGCCCGCCAGCTTCCAGGTGGCACCGCCAGCCCGGGGCCTCCAGGCTCCTATCGGGAACACTGAGCTGCTTCCCCGTGGCCTTCCCCGGGTTCCTGAGCTCCCGAGCCTCCAGCACGTCCGGAAAGCTCCAAGCAGGGAGTACCCTGAGGTGTCAGGGCCCAGGGCCCACGATCCTGGATCCCCAGCAGGTCCTCTGCCCTGTTGCAGACGTATTCTTTTGGATCCTTCGTGGTTCAGGAACTTCTGCAAGGACCCCTCTTGCTCCACCCTGTCAGAGCCATCAGGGATGGCCAAGGGCGAACAGGTGGCCCAGCGAAGCGTGGCCTTTTTCTCACAATGCCAACACCCAGGCCTGTGCCTTTTCGGTCTGGCCCCCTGCCTCCCCGGCTGGAGCCGGGCTCCTGGCATGGTGACGTCTAGGCAGAAGCAGTGGAATGCTGCTGCCCAGTGGTGCCTTGGTGGCGCACCCTGAGAATCAGTTTCCCGGGTGCGTTGGGGGTGTAGGGGCACAATAAAGGGGGAACAGAGTCAGGGGAGGTTGGGAAGCAAGAGGATAGTAGGGGGAAGGGAGGGAGCGGGGAAGCCACAGAAGCCGACTGCAGGCTGGGTGCGGTGGATCACTAATGTAATCCCAGCACTTTGGGATGCCAAAGCGTGTGGATCACGAGGTCAGGTGACTCAGATCAGCCTGGCTTACACAGTGAAACCCCGTCTCTACTAAAACTACAAAACAGGAGCCAGGCGTGGTGGGGGTAGCATGTCGTCCGCGTTGCTTGGGAGGCTGAGGCAGGAGAATGGCATGAACCCGGGAGGCAGAGCTTGCAGTGAGCTGAGATCCCACCATTGCACTGCAGCCTGGATGACACAGCGAGACTCCATTTGGAAGAAAAAGAAAGAGAGAGAGAGAGAGAGAGAGAGAGAGAGAGAGAGAGAGAGAGAGAGAGAAAGAAAGAAAGAAAGAAAGAAAGAAAGAAAGAAAGAAAGAAAGAAAGAGAAAAAAAGGAAAATAAAGAATGAAACAAAGAAAGAAAAGAAAGAAAGAATGAAAGAAAGAAAAGAAAGAAAGAAAGAGAGAGAGAAAGAAAGAAAGAAAGCAAAAAAGAAGAGAGAGAGCAAGAAGGGAAGAAAGGAAGGTGGAAAAGAAGGAAAGACAAGGGAGAAAGCAAAAAAGCCTACAGCACCCAGTATTCCCAGTGGTCTCTCATCCAGGTACTCACCAGGCCCGACCCTGCTTAGTTTCCAAGATCAGACGAGATCAGGCACATTCAGGGTGGTATGGCTGTAGACGCCAGCAGAGGTGTCTGGCTTCCCCAAGAGCCCAGCCCAGCCATGACCTCTGGCTTCCAGCCGGCACCACCAGCCTGGGTCCACTGGGCTCGAATCGGGATCCCCAAGCCGCTCGCGAGTGACCTTCCCCCGGCTCCCGAGATTCCAAGGTTCCACCACGTCTGTCCCGCTCAGAACAGGGAGTGCTCCAAGGCGTCAGGGCCCAGGGCCCAGGATCCTGGGACACCGTCCCGTCCTCAGCCATGTTGTGGAGATATTCTTTCGGATCCCAGGTGTCTCAGCAACTCCTGGGTGGCCCCCTCTTGCTCCACCCGCCCAGAGCTGTCAGTGCTGGCCAAGGGCAAACAGCCGACCCAGCAGCACGTGGCCTTTATCTCACAACATCCCCACCATGGTCGCTTTTCCAGACCAAGACCCAGCCGGTGGGCAAGAGGGGGTGGGGGCTGGGGGTTGGGGGATAGCCCTGCTTTTCCCTGGGCTGGCACTAGAGCTTGCAGCCTGATCCCCGGCGAGAGTTGCTGAGAGAAACCCAGTCACACCTCAACACTACCACGAGAAAATCCACAGTCCCACACACAGACACAACAGGGCACACGCAATCAGGAACCCATACACGTGTGCACAAACACACACAGACACACACACACACACATGCATGCACACACAAATGGCTTGAAGGAGAGCAAGGAAGAGATGGATGGAGAGATTGAAACCAAAGGAGGGAGAGGGACAGTGATCAAGAGAGACAGGGCAGGGGGAGAGGGAAAGAGACAGAGAGGCAGAGAAAGAGAGGGACAGAGAAAGAGTGAGAGACAGAGAGACAGAGGGAAGGTGACAGAAGTAGCAGCCCTGGCGTTTTGGAGCGGAGGTCTTGGCTGGCGTGTGTGGCACCCGCTGTCCCTGCCCGCACCTGTCCCCAGTTTGGAAGGTTGCAGCAGCGCCCGATGAGTTCACTGAATCGCCTGGGCATTCCGGGAGTGGGAAGGTAGCACGAACGGCAGGAAACCTGTGCCTGCACCTTTATGGTCCGGCTCCCTGCCCTCCCGGGATGGACCCGGGCTCCTCGTCTGGCGGCGGTGAGCTGGAAGCTGTGGGAGGCTGCTGCCCAGTTGTGCTTTCATGGCGGATACCCAAGAGGTAGTCCCAGGCTGTGGCGGGGATGTAGGTGGGAGTTAAAGTGGGAGTAGAGTCCAGGGAGTTTGGGAAGCAAGGCGACAGTAGGGGGTAGGGAGGGAGGGGCAAAGCCACAAAAGACTACAGCAGGCTGTGCGCAGTGGATCGGGCCTGTAACCACAGCACCTTGGGATTCCGAGGAGGCAGAGCTTGCCGTCAAGCTGGCTTGAACCTTGACGGCTCTGACTGAGTGGGGCAAGACGGGGCCTCACAGGAGCTCCTGAGCTGCCAGGGATCCAAAAGAACAACTCTGCGACATGGCGGTGGAACAGACTGGGTCCCAGGATCGTGGGCCCTCAGCCCTGATGCTTCAGAGCAGTCCCTAATCTGAGTGGTCCGGACGTGGTGGAAGATTGGGAGCTCGGGAGCCTGGGGAAGGACACGGGCTAGAGTCCCCGGTTTCCTGATACAAGCCTGGAGGCCCCGGGCTGTTGGTACCAGCTGGAAGCTGGCTGGCATGGCTGGGCTGGCCTCTTGTGGCAGCCAGGCGCCTCTGCCAGCGTCTACAGCCATGCCACCCTGAATGGACATGATCTCCTCTGATCTCGGAAGCTAAGCAGGGTCGGGCCTTGTTAGTACTTGGATGGGAGACAGTCTGGGAATACCAGGTGCTGTAGACCTTTTTGCTTTCTTTCTTGTCTTTCTTTATTTTCTACATTCCTTTCTTTCCTTCTCTCTCTCTTCTTTCTTTCTTCTCTTTCTTTCTCTCTTTCTTTCTTCCCTTCTTTCTCTGTTTCTTCTTTCTTTTCTTTCTCTTTCTCACTCTTTTTTCTTTCTTTTTTCTTTCCTTCTTTCTTTTCTTTCTCTTTCTTCCTTTCTTCTTTCCTTCTTTCTCTCTCTCTTTCTCTCTTTCATTCTTTCTTTCTTTCTCTCTCTCTTTCTTTCTTTCTTTCTTTCTATCTATCTTTCTTTCTTTCTTTTTCGTCCAGATGGAGTCTCACTCTATCACCCAAGGTGGAGTGCAGTGGCATGATCTCGGCTCACTTCAAGCTCCGTCTCCCAGGTGCATGCCATTCTCCTGCCTCAGCCTCCCGAGCAGTGGGGACTATAGGTGCCTGGCCCCACGCCGGGCTCATGTTTTGTAGTTTTAGTGGAGACAGGGTTTCACCATGTTAGCCAGGCTGGTCTGGATCTCCCGACCTCATGATCCACCCTCCTCAGAATCCCAATGTGCTGTGGTTACAGCCGTGATCCACCAAGCTTGGCCTGCTGCAGTCTTTTGTGGCTTCAACCATCCCTCCCTTCCCGGTACTGTCACCATGCTTCCCAAATTCCCTGGACTCTGTGACCACTTCATTGCCCGCCTACAACAGCACCACAGCCAGGACGTCCTCTTGGCGTCCTCCACCAAAGGACAACTGGACAGCAGCCTCCCACCACTTCCGCCTCACTGCCTCCATGCCAGGAGCCCAGGTCCATCCCGGGAAGTCAAGGGACCAGTCCATAAAGGCTCAGGCGCAGGTACCCTGGTGTTCATGCAGTCTTCCCACTCCCAGAATGCCCAGGAGATTCAATGCAGTCATCAGGTGCTGCCACAGCCTTCCAAACCAGGGGAAGGGGCAGGCAGGGGCAGCAGGTGCCACATATGCCAGCCAAGACCTCTGCTCCAGATTGCAGGGGCCGCTTTATCTGGGGGAAGGACATTGCTTTGCCAGTAACCAGGAAAATAGTCCCTGTGCACCCAGATTCCATTGCCAAAAACTTCGTGAAAACTCCAGCTCCAAGGGCATACCAGAGACCCAGGCCTCAGCCACCATGGGCAGGCCCAGTTCCATGGCTCATGCCAAATGGATGGGTGCACTCTGCAAATCTAGGGGCCCAATGCACTGCACCAGGTGCACAGGGAGGTGCCAACATAGGATGGAGCCTATGAAACCCACCTCCAAAGCAAGCAATTAACCCAAGAATGTAGAGGACTACGTGCTCGCAAACGAGATGCTCCCGATAAGTCCTGCTCTTGCAAACAAAGCAGGACATTCTTTCCCTGCAAACAGGGGGGACAAAGGAGCCAGCTGCAAACAGCAGACCCTAGGGACTGGTTAATGTGTAACATCTTGAAAAACCAGAAAGTCAGGGAAAGGTCAGAAAAACAATATGTGTCTTGTGACTTGGCAACATTCCACAAACGACTGTATAAAATAAAGCAGAGCATGCCATTTGGGTTGGCCGCCATGTTTGTCCTGTCTTGTGTTGTCTTGTGTCTTCATTCCTTTGTTTAGGAAACACGCGGGCCCCAACATTTGGCACAGCAAGCAGGGTCCGTGGCTCCTTGAGAGCAAGGAACTGGAGGGGGAGCACCCCGGGTAAGTAAATAAAGAAGGGGGACCCATGGGAAAATTATGGGGAATTCCACCTCTCTGGCCTCTGAATACTTGCGGTTACTCCAGGGACTGTTAATGTCTATAGGAGTAGAAGTAAAAGAAAAGACTTTGAAGAGATTGTTTGCCCATGTTGAACAACATTTTTATTGGTTTCAATATCAAACTAAAGTACAGCTAAATCGAGAGGAATGGTTACAGGTAGTCAAAGTCCTGCATCGAGCTCATCAGCGAGGGCAAATGATGCCTCTGACTTTGTGGACTTTGTGTAGTTCCATTACTCAGGCATTAGAATTACTTGAAACTGACTCAGAACATGGCGATACTGCCACAGGAGGTGAGGCATCTGAAGCTTTAGAGAGGAATGATCTCGAAGAGGAACATATTTACACCCTGGTTGCTGAAGATAAGGAGTTGGAAGAAGAGCTAATGCCTCCTTCATCTGAAGGAAATTCTGACTTGCAGCACATTGTAGATATGTTACAACAGTTGTTAAAATTACAAGGTGCTGCTGCTCCTGTTTCTCCTATCTCTCCGCCACAAGCCTTTCCTGTCACTTTCCCTTCTGCTCCTTTGGAGGAAGATTTCCCCTTGCCGCCACCTCCAAATTCTTTGCCTATGTCGGGTCAGGTTTTCTCTGTGCCCTTTCCTCCTGTAGGAGAAAAGAAGGAATCGAAGGTAAAAGATGATTTTGAAGAATTAGATTTGTTCCCAATAACACAAGCCGCTTTTGGCCCCAATGCTCAGTTTCCAAACGGTGGCCATAATGTGACTTTTACAGCACTACAATTTAAATTTCTAAAGGAAATGAAAGCTGCAATTTCCATTTATGACCTCAGTCTTGTTTGTTCTCAGCCTTCTCGATTCCTTCTCTTCAGAACATATGATGATTCCTATTGATTGGGAGATGTTAGGAAAGGCTGTCCTTGACCATTCTCAATGACTTCAATTGAAAAGTTGGTGGTAGGAGGAAGCAAGAGTACAAGCTAGAAAAAATGCTACCCGTAATCCCCAGGACCTACTGAAGAACAACTTATGGGTTCTGGACAATATGCCACTCTTAATGCTCAAGCTGGCCTAGACGACACTGCTATCGTTCAGATTAAAACTTTGTTTATGAAAGCCTGGACTAAAGTTGAGATAGCAGGCAAAACTTCTTTATCGTTTGTAAAAATCCTGCAAGGAGCTAATGAGCCGTATCCAGATTTTTTAGCTCGTCTTCAAGATGCTGTATTAAAGACTGTAGGGGTGGGTCCTGATTCTAAAATTCTTCTGGATATGCTGGCCTTTGAAAACGCTAATCCTGAGTGTCAAAAGTTATTAAGACCTTTAAAAGCCAGTGGAGCCAATTTAGATGAGTATATTCAGGCTTGTGCGGGCATGAGAGGAGCTATTTACAATGCTCAACTGTTTGCTGGAGCACTTTCTAAGGCCTTAAAGAGTAATTCTAAACAAGGTGTATGTTTTCAGTGCAGGAAGCCTGGCCTTTTTAAGAAAGAATGCTGGAAAAAACTGGACTTCCCGACCACAAAAGAGAAAAAATTACCTTCTGGGGAGTGCAAACTATGTGGAAAAGGTCAACATTGGACAAATGAATGTTGTTCAAAAACTGATAAAAGTGGAATTTATTGTCACCCCTCCCAAGAAATGGGAACCGGGACCCACAGGCTTGGGGCCCCAACAATTACAATGCAGGCCTACCACAATACACAGTGAGCGATGGCTTACAACATCAAGGAATGACTTCAAGTCATCCTTAATGGTATCACCCCCACCCCCGTTTCTCAGCTTTATGCTGCCACTAAGCAGAGTGCTGCTGCTGACTTGGGTATTACTCAAACTTATACTCTGTCTCCTAATGGAGGAATATATAAGTTAACTACTGGAGTATGTGGCCCTTTGCCAAAGGGACATGTAGGATTTTTGTTAGGTCGAAGCAGCAGCACTATGCGAGGGTTAATGGTGGTTCCAGGAGTCATTGATCCTGATTTTACTGATGAAATCCTTATTATGGTACAGGTCTCACAATTTATGCACCTAGAGGCAGTGGAACGTTTTGCACAATTGCTTTTATTGCCTTTTTTTCCTTTTCTGTCTAGAGATGTGTCTCGTCAAGGAGGTTTCAGTAGTACTATGAAAACTGTTTTCTGGGAAACTTTAGTTTCCGATCAAAAACCTTTATGTTCATTGCAAATTAATGGGATACTTTTTGAGGGATTAGTCAACACAAGAGCAGATGTATCCATTATTTGCTTGGCTCAATGGTCTGCTCATTGGAAAAAGAAACAAGTATCGGTTACTCTATCCAGCCTAGGTCCTGCTTCTGTAGTCTACCAAAGTGTTGAGCCCCTGAGCTGTGTATGACCTGAAGGACAACAGGGAAAAGTATTATTTTATATTGTTCCCATTAATATTAACCTTTGGGGCTGTAAACTTTTACAACAATTTGGTGCCTTGCTAGGCATTCCTCATATTTCTCTAGCTGTCAAAAATATGATGTTCAAAATGGGCTACAATCCTTTAAACTCTTAGCCACTGTCCACAAGCCTCAAGCTTTAAAATTGAAGTGGAAAACTACAACTCCTGTTTGGGTGGAACAGTGGCCATTGTCTAAAGAAAAATTTGAGGATTTAAAAATTTTAGTTAAGGAACAATTGGCCGAGGGGCATATTGAAACAAGTACTTCTGCATGGAATTCCCCTGTGTTTGTTATTAAAAAGAAAAGTGGAAAATGGCATTTATTAGCTGATCTTAGAGCTGTAAATGCTTGTATTCAACCTATGGGGACTTTACAACCTGGACTTCCTAATCCAGCCCTTATTCCACAAAACTGGAAATTAATGGTCATAGATCTTAAAGACTGTTTTTTTACTATTCCATTACAACCCCAAGATTGTGAAAAATTTGATTTTACTGTTTACTGAACAGCCTACTCAAAGATACCAATGGAAAGTTCTCCCTCAAGGTATGCTTAATAGTCCTACTCTTTGTCAAGAATTTGTGCATAGAGCCTTAAATCCTGTTAGGTGTCAATTTCCTACTGTATTGATATATCATTACATGGATGATATTTTATTAGCGACTCCGGATGAAGCCCTGCAAAGTCAAGTTTTTCAAGCTTTGCAACAGCAATTAACGCAATATAATTTGCAAATTTCTCCTGAGAAAATACAAACTCAATTTCCTATTCAATATTTAGGATATCTTGTAGCGGAAAAGCATATTCGGCCACAAAAGGTTCAAATTCGAAGAGATCAACTTTTGACCCTTAATGATTTTCAAAAATTGCTAGGAGACATAAATTGGCTTCGCCCCATCTTAGGCATACCTACTTCAAGAAAATCACATTTGGCAAATGGATGTAACTTATGTCTCTTCTTTTGGTCGTTTAAAGTATGTTCATCATACAATTGATACCTGGTCCCATTTCCAATGGGCTACACCATTACCCTCTGAAAAGGCTGATTCTGTTATTACTCATTTACTCATTTGTTTTGTGGTTATAGGAGTTCCTGCTGAATTAAAAACTAATAATACCCCTGCTTATCGCTCTCGTAAATTCGCTGCCTTCCTTTCTTTATACCATATTCATCATTTCACTAGTATCCCATTTAACAGTCAAGGCCAAGCAATTATTTAAAGAGCCAATGCTACTTTAAAATTACAACTTTTAAAACAAACAGGGGGATATGGGCGAGACTCCCCAAAACATCAAATTCTGAAAGCCCTTTTTGCTTTAAATTTTCTCAACCATTGGCGCCAATTACAGCAGTCAGCAGCAGTGAAACATTTTCAACAGCCTTTAGAAAAGTCACAAAACAGTAATCTGTGGGTGTATTATCCTTCATTACGAGGACAATATTTAAAAGAAAAAGTTTTACAATGGGGCCGAGGCTATGCTTTTGTCCATACAGGTGCCAGAGACGAGTGGTTTCCATCTCAATGGTTGAAACAGTGCCATGGTGAAGAGAAGCCAATCCGAGGAGTTCCTCAAGGAATTTCAGGAGCTGAATCTGAGCACTCAAAGAACATTCACCTTCGGGACTCGAGGTGCGGAGCCTCCAACATGGGGTCAACTGAAAAAGCTTACTCAGGAAGCTGAAGGGGTTGTTCAACAAGCCGGGCAGCCCAAAACCCCACTGATTTTATTTTTGGCTATGCTGGCTGTAGTGAATTGCCAGGTAACAGCTGGAGAATTCTCATGCTGGGCTTATATTCCCTTTCCACCCTTATATCAAGGTGTGGCCTGAGGAGACAAAGAAGTTCCAGTATTTACTAATGATACTGTTTGGATGCCATCAGCTTTTTTAAACCAGGATCCTGAATTAGACACTGGCACAGTAAATAATTCATATCAATTTGGGGTTGAAAGGTTACCTATATGTCTGGGGAGTAGTCCACATTGTCTGCATCCTTCTCATGAGGCTTGAGCTGTTCGCTATAACCATAGTCATATATCTGCTTTTACTATGATTATTGTGGCTCAAAGTTTCAAGTATAATCATACTGCTATGCTTAATGAAACTCTGCCAAGTACTTTATCTTTATGCCCTACACCTGATGTGTCTGGAGATGTTTCCCAACTAGAGTGGACTAGGTGTAGAGGCAGTGGGTCACGATTATTGTTAGAAGTAAAATGGAAAAGTCGTAGATACCTTGTTACTGATTGGAGTGCACATGGAGATTTCCAAACTAAATTTAGTCACGTCAACCTGCGCTGGCATAAGGGTAATCACAACATTGCTGCAGATGGCAATGAAACTATTATTTGGCATGATGGTGGCTTATCACCCCCTATGCCACATTTGGCTAATACCTCACAAATACAGAGTCATATTTGGAAGTTGCTAGCTGCAGGTAAACCAATGTTCACTTTCACAGGAAACATGTCCTTGAATCATACTACTAACATTTCTAACCCTTTCCATATATCTTTGCATCAAAATAGTTCTAGATATGTAATTGCTTGTGTGAGAAAACCTTACTTATTGTTAACAGGAATTTCTAAATAGGATAATAATCTGGGAATAGTTAACTGTACAAACAATTGCACATTCTTAAGTTGTATAAATAATACTTGGTGGAATAATAATTGGAATGAGTCTCATTCCGATTTATATATACTAAGGGCCAGAAAAGAAACCTGGCTACCTGTGAACTTAACACACGCCTGGAGTGAATCTGCTGGGGTTACTCAGATTTACAAAGTAATGCAAGATCTTGTCCACTGCAGCTGGAGAGTAGTTGAGGTCGTCGTAGCAGCAGTGGTAGGACTTGTAGCAATTGCTTCCGCTACCGCCATTGCTGGATTAGCTCTACACCAGAGTATACAAAATGCAGAATTTGTACAACAATGGCATGAACAATCACATTTGTTGTGGCAACAACAACGAGACATAGATGCTCATCTGACTGAACGAGTGGATAATCTGGAGCAAGTGGTTTCTTGGTTGGGGGATCAGCTAACAGTGTTAAATATGTGAGCTTTGTTAAAATGTGATTGGAATACTACCTAATTTTGTATTACTCCTGTTCCTTTTAACAGCACTGTACATAATTGGACTGAGATAAAGAGACTTTTAATTGGCCATAATAATCTTTCCTTAGAAATACAAGAATTAACACAAAACATTTCTGAAACATTTCGCAATCAGTTACTGTTGCTGACCAGAGCAGATTTGATGACTGGTATTGCACAAAGCTTGACGTCTTTAAACCCTATGAGCCCTGTAAAAACTTTACTGACTTCTGTTTCTAGTAATGTATTGATTGTTGTTCTTGCCTTTGTCATTTTCACAGTCTGCTGGAGATGGTGCCAAAGGGCAAACACCGAATCCCAGCGAGCTCAACATGTGATGACAGTTTTGAAAGAAATTTAAACTTGTAAATAAAGAAAGGGGAAATGTAGAGGACTACATGCTCACAAACGAGATGTTCCAGATAAGTCCTGCTCTTGCAAACAAAACAGGATGTTCCTTCCCCGCAAACAGGGAGGACAAAGGAGCCAGCTGCAAACAGCAGACCCTAGGGACTGGTTAATGTGTAAACATCTTGAAAAACCAGGAAGGCAGGGAAAGGTCAGAAGAACAACATGTGTCTTGTGACTTGGCAACATTCCACAAACGACTGTATAAAATAAAGCAGAGAGTGCCGTTTGGGGCAGCCGCCATGTTTGTCCTGTCTTGTGTTGTCTTGTGTGTTCATTCCTTTGTTTAGGAAACACGCAGGTCCTGACACAAGAATAAACCTGTCTCAGTGCTCCATTGCTCCTCTTGCATGGACGGCCTGGTCACCCTCTTCTGGCCAAGTCTATGCCCCTTCCACCCTATCCCAGCCTGCTCAAAAGGGCCCTGCCTACCCGAGCAAGGTGCTCCTTCTCCAAGTCTCTATCACTCTCACTCTGTAGCTACCTCACCCTCTCTCTTGTGGGTTTGCCCCTCTGCCTCGCGCTCCTTCTGTCGCCTTCCATCTGTCTCTCTATCTCTCTCTCTTTCTCTGTTCCTCTCTCTTTCTCTGCCTCTCTGTCTGTCTCTTTCCCTCTCCCCCTCCCCTGTCTCTCTCAACCGCTGTCTTTCTCCATCCCTCAGTTTCAATCTCTCCATCATCTCTTCCTTGCTCTCCTTCAAGATGTTCGCATGTGCATGCGTGTGTGTGTGTGTGTGTGTCTGTGTGTGTTTATGCACTTGTGTGGATTCCCGTGTGTGAGTTCCCAGGTCTGTCTGTGTGTGCAGCTGTGGATTTTCTCCTGGTGGTAGTGGGGTGTGACTGGGTTTCTCTCAGCAACTCTCACCGGAGATCAGACTGCCGGCTATAGTGCAAGCCTGGGGAAAAGCAGGGCCATCCCCAACCCCCAACCCCCCATGGCCTCTTGCCCACTGTCTGGGTCTTGGTCAGGACAAGCGACCATGGTGGGGGCATTGTGAGAAAAAAGCCACGTGCCTGGACCGGCTGTTCACCCTTGGCCATCCCTGATAGCTCTGTGTGTGTGGAGAAAGAGGGGGCCTCGCAGGAGTTCCTGAGTGGCCTGGGATCCAAAAGAATATCTCCACGACAGGGCTGAGGATGGGATGGGTTCCCAGGATTCTGGGCCATGGGCCCTGACGCCTTAGAGCACTCCCTGTTCTGAGTGGGCCTGATGTGGTGGAAACTTGGAATCTCAGGAGCCGAGGGAAGGTCACGGGGGAGCGGGCTCCTGATTCGAGCCTGGTGGCCCCAGGCTGGCAGTGTCAGCTGGAAGCCAGCAGGCTTAGCTGCACTGGGCTCTTGGGGCAGCGAGGCTCCTCTGCCAGTGTCTACGGCCATATGACCCTGAATGCACACAATCTTGTCTGATCTCAGAAGCTAAGCAGGATCTGGCCTGGTTAGTACTTGGATGGGAGACCACCTGGGAATACTGGGTACTGTAGGTTTTTTGCTTTCTTTCTTGTCTTTCTTTTCCACCTTCCTTTCCTCCCTTCTCTCCTTTTTTGTTTTCCTTCTTTCTTTCCATCTTACTTTCTTTTCTTTCTTTCTTTCTTCTTTCTTTCCTTCTTTCTTTCTTTCCTTCCTTCTTTCTTTTCTTTCTTTCTCTCTCTCTTTCCTTCTTTCTCTCTCTCTCTTTCTTTCTTTCTTTCTTTCTTTCTCTCTTTTCTTCTTTTTCTTCCAAACAGAGTCTCTCTCTGTCACCCAGGCTGGACTGTCATGGTGCGATCTCAACTGTCAGCACCGCTTCCTGGGTTCAAGCCGTGCTCCTGCCTCAGCCTTCCGAGCAGCTGGGACTACACGCTCCTGCCACCACACCCGGCTCATGTTTTGTAGTTTTACTAGAGACGGGGTTTCACTGTGTAAGCCAGGCTGGTCTGGATCTCCTGACCTCTTGATTCACATGCCTCGGCCTCCCAAAGTGCTGGGATTACATTCATGATCCACTGCACATGGCCTGCAGTAGGTTTTTGTGGCTTTCCCCCTCCCTCCCTTCCCCCTTCTATCATTGTGCTTCCCAACCTCCCCTGACTCTGCTCCCCCTTTATCGTGCCCCTACACACCTGATGCAACTGGGGAACTCCTTCTGGGGGTGCACCACCAAAGCACCACCAGGCGGCAGCATTCCACCGCTCCTGCCTAGCCCCCACCCTGCCAGGAGCCTGGCTCCAGGCTGGGAGGGAGGGGGCTGGACCCCAAAAGCACAGGCCAGGGTGTTAACATTGTGAGAAAAATGCCAGGCACAGCTGGACTGCCTTTTTGCTCTTGGCCAGCCTTGATGGCTCTGGCTGGGTGTGGCAAAAAGGGGATTTGCAGGAGCTCCTGAACCACCAGAGATCCAAAAGAATACCTCCACAACAGGGGGGAGGAGCCGACGAGGTCCCAGGATAGTGGGCCATGGGCCCTGACCCCTCGGAGCACTCCCTGTTCTGAGCGGGCCCAACGTGGTGGAGACCTGGGAGCTTGGGAGTGGGGGAAGCCCACAGGTGAGCGGCTCGGGTGTCCCGATCCAAGCCCAGCGTCCCGGGGCTGGCGGTGCCAGCTGGAAGATGGCAGACATGGCTGGCCCAGGCTCTTGGGTCAGCCAGGCACCTCTGCTGGCGTCTATGGCCATACCAACCTGAACGCGCCTGAACTCATCTAATCGTGGAAGATAAGCAGGGTTGGGCCCAGTTAGTACTTGAATGGGAGGCCGCCTGGGAATAACGGTTTCTGTAGTCTTCTTTGCTTTCTTTCTTGTCTTTCTTTCTTTTCTACCTGCCTTTCTTCCCTTCTCTCTCTCTTCTTTCTTTCTTTCTTTTTTCTTTCTCTCTTTCTTCCTTCCTTCAATTCTGTCTTTTTTCTCTTTCTATCTGTCTTTCTTTTCTTTCCCTCTTTCTTTCTTTCTTCTTTCTTTCCTTCTTTCTTTTCTTTCTTTCTTTCCATATTTCTCTCTTTTCTTTCTCTCTCTTTTTCTTTCTTTTGTCCTTCCTTCCTTCCTTCCTTCCTTCCTTTCTTTCTTTCTTTCTTTCTTTCTTTCTTTCTTTCTTTCTTTCCTTCTTTCTTTCTTTCTTTTTCTTCCAGATGGAGTCTCCCTCTGTCACCCAGGCTGGAGGGCAGTGGCGCAACTGGCCCTGATGGCTCTGGGTGGGTGGGGCAAGAGGGGCCTCACAAAAGCTTATGAGCCACCATGGATCTAAAAGAATACCTCTTAGACAGGACGGAGGACCAGATGGGCTCCCAGGATCATAGGCCCTGGGCACTGATGTCTCGGACCACTCCCTGTTCCATGCAGGCCCGACATGGTGGAAACTCAGGAGCTTGGGAGCCGGGGGAAGGCCTCAGGCAAGCGGCTCTGGGTTCTGGATCCAAACCCGGCGACCCTGGGCTGGTGGTGCCAGTTGGAAGCCAGTGGGCATGGCTCGGCCAGCCTCTTGGGGCAGTCAGGGGCCTCTGCTGCCGTCTACAGTCATACCACCCTGAACAGGCCCAAACTCTCTCTTCTTTCTTTCTTTCCTTTTTCTTTCTTTCTTTTCCTTCTTTATCTCTACCTTTATTGTTTCATTCTTTCTTTCCTTCTTTCCTTCTCTTCTTTCTTTCTCTTTCTTTCTTTCTTTATTTCTTTCTTTCTCTTCCAGATGGAGTCTCACTATGTCACCCAGGCTGGAATGCATTGGCACGATCTCAGCTCACTGCAAGCGCCACCTCCTGGGTTCATGCCATCCACCTGCCCCAGCCTCATGAGCAGCTGGGACTACAGGTGCCCGCCAGCACGCCTGGCTCATGTTTTGTAACTTTAGCAGAGATGGGATTTCACCGTGTTAGCCAGGGTGGTCTGGATCTCCTGACCTCGTGATCCACCAGCCTTGGCCTCTGAAAGTGCTGGAATTACAGGCATGATCCACTGCACATGGCCTGCTATAGGCTTTTTTGACTTTCCCCCTCCCACCCTTCTCCCTACTGTCACCATGCTTCCCAACCTTCCCTGACTCTGCTCCCCCTTTATCGCCCACCTACACCACCACAGCAGCTGGGGACCTCCTCCTGGGGGTCCGCCAACCAAACACCACAGGGCAGCAGCCTCCCACTGCTTCTGCCTTGCTGCCACCCAGCCAGGAGTCCAGCTCAAGCCTGGTAGGGCAGGGGGCCGGACCCCAAAAGTACAGGTGCAGGTTCCATGGCATTCACGGAGCCTTCCCTGTTCCAGAATCCCCAGGTGATTGAATCCTCTCATCGGACGCCCCCACAACCTTCCAAACTGGGGGAAGGGGCGGGTAGGGGCAGCGGGTGCCACACACTCCATTGCCACCAACATTGTGTAAAATGCAGTCCGGAGGACACACCAGAGAACCAGGCCTCATTCCATTCCCCTTGGGCACGCCCGGTACCACAGCTCCCACCAATTGGCAGGCACCCTCAGCAAATCAAGGGGCCCACTGCACTGCACCAAGAGCACAGGGAGGTACCAAGAAAGGAAGGAGACTATGAAACCCACCTCCAAAGCAAGTAATTAATCCAAGAAAAAACCCGTCTCAGCACTCCATTGCTTCTCTCACATAGAAGGCCTGGCCACCCTATTCTGGCCCAGCCCAAGCCCCCTCCACCCTATCCCGGCTGGCTCAAGAGGGCCCGGCCTAACGGAGCAGGGCATTCTCTCTCCAAGGCTCTATCACTCTCACTCTCTAGCTCCCTCCACCTCTCTCTTCTGGGTGTGCCCCTGCACCTCGAGCTACTTCTGTCACCTTCCCTTTGTCTCTGTGTCTTTCTCTCTTTCTCTGTCCCTCTCTCTTTCTCTGAACCTCGGTCTGTCTCTTTCCCTCTCCCCCTCCCCTGTCTCTCTCACTCACTATCTCTCTCCCTCCCTCTGTTTCAATCTCTCCATACATCTTCCATGCTCTTCTTCAAGCCGTTTGTGTGTGTGTGCATGTGTGTGTGTGTGTGTCTGTGTGTGTGCCTCAGCCCCTCTCACCGGGGATCAGACTGCTGCCTCTTGTGCCAGGCAGGGCAAAGCAGGGCCTTCCTCCAAGCCCCAACAGCCCACGCCCTCTTGCCCACCAGCTGGATCTTGGTCAGGACAAGCTACCGTGGTAGGGGTGTTGTGAGAAAAAGCCCACGTGTGGCTGGGCTGGCTGTTCACATCTGGCCAGCCCTGAGGGCTCTGGGTGGATGGGGCAAGAGGGGGCCTCATAAGAGCTCCTGAGTGGCCAGAAATCCAAAAGAATAACTCCAAGGAGGGGTGGAGGACCGGACAGGGTCCCAGGATCATGTGTGTCTATGGTCACACCACCCTGAATGCGCCCAATCTCGTCTGATCTCAGAAGCTAAGCAGGGTCATGCCTGGTTAGTACTTGGATGGGAGACCACCTAGGAATACAAGGTGCTGTAGACCTTTTTGCTTTCTTTCTTGTGTTTCTTTCTATTCTACCTTCCTTTCTTCCATTCTCTCTTCTCTCTTCTTTCTTTCTTTCCTTCTTTCTTTCTTTGTTTCTTCTTTCTCTTTCACTCTTTTTTCTTTCTTCTTTCTTCCCTTCTTTTTTATTATTTCTCTATTTGTTTCTTTCTTTCTTCTTTCTTTCTTCCTTTTCTTTCTTTCTCTCTTTCTTTCTTTTCTTTTTTCTTCCTTTCTTTCTTTCTTTTCTTTCTCTTGCTTTTTTCTTTCTTCTTTCTTTCCTTCTTTCTTTTCTTTCTTTCTCTCTCTTTTTTCTTTCTTTCTTTCTTTCTCTCTCTCTTTCTTTCTTTTTCTTCCAGATGGAGTGTCACTCTGTGACCCAGGCTGGAATGCAGTGTCATGATCTCAGCTCACTAAAAGTTCGGCCTACTGGGTTCACGCCATTCTCCTGCCTCTGCCTCCCAAGCACATGGGACTATAGTCGCCTGTCACCACGCCCAGCTCATGTTTTGCAGTTTTAGTAGAGATGGGGTTTCACTGTATTAGCCAAGCTGGCCTAGATCTCCTTAAGTCATGATCCAACTGCCTCGGTATCCCAAAGTACTGGCATTACAGGCTTGATCCACCGCACCCAACCTACTGTAGACTTTTGTGGCATCCCCCTCCCTCCCTTCCCCCTACTGTCGCCATGCTTCCCAACCTCCCATGACTCTGCTCCCCATTTATCACCCACCTATAAAACCGCTGCAGCAGGGGATCTCCTGCTGGGGGTCCACTACAAAAGCACCACTGGCCAGAGCATCCCACTGCTTTCACCTCGCCTTGACATGATGGAGTCACTCCCAGGGCGTGAACCTGGGAGGCGAGATTGTGCCACTGCACTCCACCCTGGGAGATTGAGCGAGACTCCATCTGGAAGAAAAGGAAGGAAGGAAGGAAGGAAGGAAGGAAGGAAGGAAGGAAGGAAAGAAAGAAAGAAAGAAAGAAAGAAAGAAAGAAAGAAAGAAAGAAAGAGAAAAGAAAAGAGAGAGAGATAGGAAGAAAAGGAGAATTAAGAAAGAAGAAAGAAAGAAATAGAGAATGAAAGAAAAGAGGAAAGAAAGAAACAGAAGAAAGAAAGAGAAAAAGAAAGAAAACAAATAAGAAAAGAAGGAAAGAAAGCAAGAGAGAAAAAAAGAAAAGAAAGAGAGAAAGAAAGAAAAGAAAGGACAGAAACAAAGAAAGAAAGAGAGACAGAAAGAATATAAAAGAAAGAATGAAAGAAAGAGAGAAAGAAAAGAAAAAAGAAGGAAAGACAGAATGAGAGAGAGAAAGAAAGAAAGAAAAGAAAGGAAGAAGGAAGGAAAGAAGTAAGAAAGAAAGAAGGAGAGAAAGAGAGAAAGAAAGAAAAGAAAGCAAGAGAGAAAGAGAGAGAAGGAAAGAAACGCAGGTAGAAAAGAAAGAAAACAAAAAACCCTTCAGCACCCAGTATTCCCAGGCGGTCTCCCACCCAAGTACTAACCAGGCCCCACACTGCTTAGCTTCCGACATCAGATGAGATCGGGCAGGTTCAGGGCAGTATGCCCGTAGATACCAGTAGAGGTGCCTGGCTGCCCCAAGAGCCCGGCCCAACCATGCCCACGGTCGTCCAGCTGGCACTGCCAGCCCGGGGACGCCGGGCTCGTATATGAACCCCCGAGCCACTTGCCCTCCACCTTCCCCCATCTCCTGAGCTCCTGAGGTTCCACCACATCAGGCCCGCTTGGAACAGGGAGTGCTCTGAGGCATCAGGGCCCAAGGCCCACGATCCTCGGACACTGTCTGGTCCTCCACCCTGTCACTGAGGTATTCTTTTGGAGCCCTGGAGGCTCAGGAGCTCCTGAGAGGCCCCCTCTTGGCACACCCAGCCAGAGACATCACGACTGGCCAAGGGCAAACAGGCAACTGAGCAGCGCATGGACTTTTTCTCACAATGCCAACACCATGGTCGTTTATCCTGATCAAGACCCAGCCGGTGGGCAAGAGGGTGTGTGGGGTAGGAGGTTGGGGGATGGCCCTGTTTTGCCCCGGGCTAGCACTAGATCCGGCAGCCTGATCTCCAGTGAGAGGGGCTGAGAGAAACCCAGACACATGCCGCCACCACCAGGAGCAAATACACAGCCCCACACACAGACACAACAGGGCTCTCGCACGCGGAAACCCACACACGAGTGCACACACACACACAGACACACACACACGCATGCACACACAAACTGAAGTAGAGCAAGGAAGAGATGGATATAGAGATTGAAACCGAGGGAGAGAGAGAAACAGCGAGCAAGAGAGACAGGAAACAGAGGAGGGGGAGAAGGAAAGAGAAAGACCGAGATTCAGAGAAAGAGAAAGGGACAGAGAAAGAGAGAGAGACAGAGAGACAGAGGGAAGGTGACAGAAGTAGCATGAGGTGCAGGGGCAAACCCAGAAGAGAGAGGTGGAGGGAGCTAGAGAGTGAGAGCGATAGAGGCTTGGAGAGAGAGCGCCCTGCTCCGGTAGGCAGGGCCCTTTTGAGCAGACTAGGATAGGGTGGAGGGGGCTTGGGCTGGGCCAGAACAGGGTGGCCAGGCCGTCCATGAGACAGGAGCAATGCAGCACTGATACAGATGTTGTCTTGGATTAATGGCTTGTTTTGGAGGTGGATATCTTAGGCTCTTTCCTTTGTTGGCACCTCCCTGTGCTCTTGGTGCAGTGCGGTGGGTCCCTTGATTTGCAGAGTATGCCCACCCATTTGGCGGTAGCTGTGGCACTGAGTGTGCTGACGAAGCCCGAAGCCTGGGTCTCTGGCATGTCCTCGGGACTGGAGTTTACACGAAGATTTGGCAACGGGAATCTGGGGGCACAGGGACAGTTCCTCTGTTGGCTGGCAAAGCAATGTCCCTCCACCGGCTAAAGCAGCCCCTGCGTTCTGGAGCAGATGTCGTAGCTGACCTGTGAGGCACTCGCTGCCCCTGCCTGCCCCTTCCTCCGGTTTGGAAGGTTGCAGTTTTGTCTGATGAGTGGATTGCATTGCCTGGGCATTCTGGGAGTGGGAAGGCACCGCGGATGGCAGGGAACCCGTGCCTATGCCTTTGGTGTCCTGCCCCCTGCCCTCACGGGCTGGAGTCGGTCTCCTGGCGGGGCATCAGCGAGGCACAAGGGCTGGGATGCTGCTGTCTGGTGATGCTTTGGTGGCGCCCCCCTAGAAGGAGACCCCTGCTGCAGCAGGAGTATAGGGGGGCCTTAAATGGGGAGCAGAGTCTGGGATGTTGGGAAGTATGGCAACAGTAGGGGGAAGGGAGGGAGGGGAAGCCACAAAAGACTACAGCAGGCCATGCACGGTGGATCACGTCTATAATCACAGCACGTTGGGATTCCGAGGAGGGTGGATCACGAGGTAAGCAGATGCAGTCCAGTCTGGCTAACAGGGTGAAGCCCCGTCCCTACTAAAACTACAAAACAAGAGCCCAGTGTGGTGGCGGATGCCTGTAGTCCACACTTCTCGGGAGGCTGAGGCAGGAGCATGGCTTGAACCTGGGAGGCGGAGCTTGCAGTGGGCCGAGATCCACCACTGCACTCCAGCCTGGGTGACAGAGTGAGACTCCATTTGGAAGAAAACAAGAAAGAAAGAAAGAAAGAAAGAAAGAAAGAAAGCAAAAGAAAGAAAGAAAGAAAGAAAAGAAAGAAAGAAAGAAAGAAAGAGGAGAAAGAGAAAGAGAAAGAGAGAAAAGAGAGAAAGAAGAGAAAGAAGAGAAAGAAGAGAAAGAAAGAAAGAAGAAAGGAAAAAAAGAGAGAAAGAAAGAAAAGAAGGAAGGAGAGAAGAAAGAAAGAAAAAAAGAAAGAGAGAAAGAAAGGAAAGAAAGAAAAAAGAAGGAATGAAGAAGAAGAAAAAAAGAAATAATGAAAGAGAGAAAGAAAAGAAAGAGAGAAAGAGCGGAAAGAAAGAAGAAAGAAAGAGAGGAAGAAAGAAAGAAGGAAGGAAAGAATGAAAGAAAGAGAGAGAAAGAAAGAAAAGAAAGAAAGAAGGAAGAAATAAGAAAGAATGTGAATAAAAGAAGAAGGAAAGGAAGAAAAAGAAGAAAGAAAAGAAAGAAGAGAGAGAGAAGGAAAGAAAGGAAGGGTAGAAAGGAAAAGAAAGACAAGAAAGAAAAGCAAAAGCCTACAGCACCTAGTATTCCCAGGTGGTTCTCCCATCTCAAGCACTAACCAGGCCTGACCCTGCTTACTTCCGAGATCAGTATTTTATAATTGTGGTGCATTCAAGGTGGTATGGCCATAGATGCCAGCAGGGCTGACCTGGTTGCCCCCAAGAGGCTGGCCCAGCCATGCCCACCGGCTTCAGCGCCAGCACCACCAGCCCAGGGCTGCCGGTCTCATATCGGGGACCCCCAGCCACTCACCCGCACTCCTTCCCCAGGCGCCTCCTGAGCTCCCGGAAGCCCACCGTGTCGGGCCCACTGAACAGGGAGAGCTCCGCTGCAACAGCCCACTGCCTTACTTCCATTCCTGGGACCCTGATCCGGTCCTGCTCCCTGTCTTGGAGTTATTCTTTGGGATCCCTGCCCACTCAGGAGCTTCTGTTAGGCCCCCACCCTGGCACTCCAGCCAGAGCCGCCATGGCTGGCCAGCAGTTGAACAGTCGGCCCAGCCAAGCAGGTGGCCTTTTTTCACAATGCTACCACCACGGTTAAGCTTGTGATGACCAAGACAGGCCGGGTAGAGAAGAGGACATTGAAGGTTGGGGAATGGCCCTGCTGCACCCTGGCTGGCACTAGAGCCAGCAGCCTGATCTCCAGCAAGCAGTGGGCCGAGCACCCCAGACACACCCCACCAACACAAGGAGCAAATCCACAGCCCGAACACACACAGACACACTCCAGGCACTGCAGGAACAGACATGCAAGCGAAAGCACACACACAGAAGGACATGCATACACACACGCACACGCACACGCGCACACACACACACAAACGGCTTAAAGGAGATCAAGGAAGAGATGGATGGAGACATTGAAGCAAGGCAGGAGAAATACAGTGACTGTTTGAGACAGGAAGGTGGAGAGGGATAGAGACAGACAGCGAGGCAGAGATAGAGGGCAGGACAGAGAAAGAGAGAGAGAGACAGAGAGACAGAGGAAGGGCGATAGAAGTATCATACGGTGGGCAAACCTAGAAGAGAGGTGCAAGCTAGAGAGAGAGATCAATAGAGCCTTGAGAGGGAGCACCCTGCTCCAGTGGCAGGGTCCTTGAGCAGACCGGGATGCATCTGAGGGGCCCCGGACTGGCCAGAACAGGGTGGCCAGGCCGCCCCATGGGAAAGGGACCAATGGAGCACTGAGATCGGTTTTGTCCTGGATTAATTGCTTGCTTTGGAAGTGGATTTCATAGGCTCCTTATTTTGTTGGCACCAGCCTATGCTCTGGTGCGTGTACAGTGATCACCTTGGATTTGGTAGAGTGCCCCTCACCAACTGGCAGTAGCTGTGGAACCGGCATGCCCACTGGGCCCAAGGCCTGGGCTCTGGCGTGTCCTTGGGACTGAGCTTACACTCCAACTTAGTGGCAATGGGGAATCCTGGTGCACAGGGACTGCTTCTCAGAAGTGGCTGGCGATGTAATGTCCTTCTCCCAAATAAAGCAGCTCCTGCTTGAGCGGGAGGTCTTACAGCATGTGTGGTGTACCCGGGCTGACACCCCTTGCCCTCTTCTCCCGGGATTGAGGGTGCATGCAAAGATGAGAGGATTGAATCGCCTAGGCCTCGGGAGTGGGAAGGCATCGGCTGAACAAGCAGGGAACCAGTGCCTGCGCCTTTGGGGTCTGGCCCCCTGCTCCCTCCCGGCTGGAGCTGGGCTCCTGGCAGATCATCGGCGAGGCGGAAGTGGTGGGATGCTGCCCAGTGGTGCTGCAGGACAGACCACTAGAGTAGGTCCTTGGCTGGGCGGGCGGGTGTGAAGGCAGGCACAGCTGAGCAGTCAGGGAGGTCCAGAAGCATGGCGACAGTAGGGGGAAGGGAGGGAGGGGGAAAGCCACAAAAAGCCTACTGCAGGCTGGGCGCAGTGAATCACTTAATGCAATCCCAGCACTTTGGGAGGCTGAGGTGTGTGTGGATCACGAGGTCAGGAGATCCAGACCAGCCTGGCTTGAGCATGGTGACACCCTCGGCTCCCACTAAAACTACAAAACCCGTCGACATGGTGGTGGCTGATGTAGTCCCAGCTGCTTGGGAGGCTGGTGGCAGGAGAATGGCGTGAACTGGAGGCAGAGCCAGAAAGAGCCAAGATGTGCCACCACACCAAAGCCTGGGTGACAGAGTGAGATCTCATGTTTGGAAGAAAAGGAGAAGAAAAAGAAAGAAAAGAAAGAAAAAGAGAAAACATACAAGAAAAAAGAAAGAAAGAAAGAAAGAAAAGAAAGAAAGAAAGAAAGAAAGAAAGAAAGAGGAAAGGAAATGAAAGGAGCGGAAAGAAAGGAAAGGAAAGCTGAAAGGAAAGAAAGGGAAGGGAAGGGAAGGGAAGGGGAAGGAAGGAAGGGAAGGGAAGGGGAAGGGAAGGGAAGGGGAAGGGGAAGGGGAAGGGAAGGGAAGGGGAAGGAAAGGAAAGGAAAGAAAGGGAAGAAGGAAGGGGAAAGCCTACAGCACCCAGTATTCCCAGGCCATCTCCTGGCCCAAAGTATTGCTAACCAGGCCTGACTCTGCTTAGCTTCTGAGATCAGATGCGTTCAGGGTGGTATGGCCATAGATGCTAGTAGAGGCGCCTGGCTTCCCTAACAGCTCATCAACCATGACTACCGGCTTCCAGCCGGCACCACCAGCCCGGGGGCCCTGGGCTCGAATCGGGACCTATGAGCCGCTTGCCCCCGGCCTTCCCCGGGTTCCCGAGATTCCAAGGTTCCACCACATCGGGCCTACTCAGAACAGGGAGTGCCCCGAGGTGTCAGAGCCCAGGGCCCAGGATCCTGGGACACCATCCCGACTTCAGCCCTGTCGTGGAGATGTTCTTTTGGATCCCAGGGCACTCAGGAGCTTCTGCAAGGCCCCCTCTTGCTCCACCCACACAGAGCCATCAGGGCTGGCCAAGGGTGAACAGCCTGCCCAGCTGCACGCGGCCTTTTTCTCACAACGCCCACACCACGGTCCCTTGTCCAGACCAAGACCTGGCCAGTGGGCAAGAGGACGACAGGAGTTGGGGGTTGGCAGATGGCCCTGCTTTTCCCCAGGCTGGCACTAGAGCCGGCAGCCTGATCACCGGCGAGAGTTACTGAGAGAAACCCAGTCACACCCCACCACCACCAGGAGAAAATCCACAGACCCACACACAGAAACACCTAGGTGATCGCATGCGGGAACCCACACAAGTGTGCAAACACACACAGACACACACACACATGCACGCACATGCAAACGGCTTGAAGGAGAGCAAGGAAGACATGGAGGGAGAGATTGAAACCGAGGGAGGGAAAGAGACAGCAGTCGAGGGAGACAGGGCACGGGGAGAGGGAAAGGGACAGACAGAGAGGGAGAGAAAGAGAGAGGGACAGAGAAAGAGAGAGAGACAGAGAGACAGAGAGAAGGCAACAGAAGGAGTGTGAGTTGCAGGGGCAAACCCAGAAGAGAGAGGGTAAGGGAGTTACAGAGCGAGAGCAATAGAGCCTTGGAGAGGGCGTGCCCTGCTCCGGTAGGCAGGTCCCTTTTGAGCAGACTTGGTTAGGGTGGAGGGGGCATGGGCTGGGCCAGAACAAGGTGACCAGGCCGTCCATGCAAGAGGAGTAATGGAGCTCTGAGACAGGTTTTGTCTTGGGTTAATTGCTTGCTTTGTAGGTGGTTTTTGTAGGCTCCTTCCATTGTTGGAACCTCCCTTTGCTCCTGGTACGGTGCGTTGGGACCCTAGATTTGCAGAGTTCCTCCGTCCACTTGGCAGGAGCCATGGAAATGGGTGAGCCCATGGTACCCGAGGCCTGGGTCTCTGGCATGTCCTTGGGACTGGAGTTTACACGAAGTTGGTGGCAATGGAATCTGGGTGCACAGGGACTGTTTGCCTGGTGGCTGGCAAAGCAATATCCTTCCCCTGGATAAAGCGGCCCCTGTGTTCTGGAGCAGAGGTCTTGGCTGGTGTGTGTGGCACCTGCTGCTGCTGCTTCCCACTTCCCCCAGTTTGGAAGGTTGAGGCAGCGTCCGATGAGTGCATTGAATCACCTTGGAATTCCGGGAGCGGGAAGGCAGCTCCAACGGCAGGGAACCTGTGCCTGCGCCTTTGTGGACTGCCCCCTTGACCTCCCGGGATGGACCAGAGCTCCAGGCATGGCAGCAGCAAGGCGGAAGCGGTGGTATGCTGCTGCCTGATTGTGCTTTCGGGGCGGACCCCCAAGAGTACGTCCCCAGCTGCAGCGGGTTTGTAGGCGGGCGATAAAGTGGGGGCAGAGTCCGGGGAGTTTGGAAAGGATGGCAAGAGTAGGGGAAAGGGAGGGAGGGGGGAAGCCACAAAAGACTACAGCAGGGTGGGCGCGGTGGATCACGCCTGTAACCACAGCACGTTGGGATTCAGAGGTGAGTGGATCACGAGGTCAGGAGATCCATACCAGTCTGGCTAACATGGTGAAGCCCCCTCTCTACTAAAACTACAAAACATGAGCCTGGAGTGGGCTAGAGGGAAGCTGAGCAGGGAAGAGAATGGTGTGAGCGTGTGAGAGGGGAGACTTGCAGAATCAGTGGGATCCACTCAGGATCAGTCAGTCATCCTCCATCAGTTTCTCCAGGCCGGGCAACGGCAGCGCGCGCGCGCGCGCGCATGGCGCGCGCGCGCGGCGCCGCCGGTGGGCGAGAGGGCGAGACGAGACGAGACAGGCGCGGCGGCATGGCGCGCGGCGCGTAAATAACGTAAACGGCACGCTGCAAAACGCCTGCCTGCTGCTGCTGCCTGCCTTCCCTGCCGCGCCAGCGCGCCAGCAACCAGCAACAGGCAGCAACATCTCACCTCACCCTCACTCACTCCTCTCCTCCCCTCCCTCCCACTCTGGACTCTGGTGGTCTTCTTTGGGGAACAAACGGTCTGGGCATAACATCTGGGGGCTCGTCCGGGATTCCCCAAGCCCACCAGACCCCTGGTCAACGGATCTACTAAGATCGATCTACTGATAGGTGAGCCGGCTCGTCTCCATTTGTCTGTCTGTGTCTGTTCTGAATCTGAATCTGTGACTCGCGAGGTCTGAAACGAGCTGGCACAGTCCTGGTGGATGCGCTATAGGACGGCCAGTGGAGACTGGTGGGAGACGTCCCCTGGCTCTCGTCTGATCTAGATTGCGATCTGAGCTGCCGGAGCGTGATCGCGATCTGAGCGGCTAACTCTGACCCGGGCTTCCGGTGCGCGCTTGCGATCCTATTAACCACGCCTGATCCTGCTCAGGTTCCGAGATCAGATGAGATCTCGCGAGCTCAGGGTGGTGTGGCCACAGATGTCAGCAGAGGCACCTAGCTGCCACAAGAGCCCAGCCCAGCCATACCTACAGGCTTCCAGCCAGCACTGCCAGCCCGGGCCTCGGCCTGTATCAGACCACAGAGCCACTCTCGGCCCCACAGCTTCCCTCGGGTTCAACTCCCCAAGGTTCTACTCACGCCCGCACGCCAGAACAGGAGGCTCCGAGGCATCAGGGTCCAGAGCCCACGATCCTGGGTCCTGGTCCAGTCTTCTGCCCTGTTGCAGAGTCATTCTTTCGGATTCCCTGGAGGCTCAAGAACTTGTGTGGGTTCTCTTTGCCCCACTCCAGCCAGAGACATCAGGACTGGCCAAGGGCGAACAGGCAGCCCAGCAGCAAATGGACTTATTCTCACAATGCCAACACCCGGGCCTGCGCCTTTGGGGCCTGGCCCCATGCCTCCCAGGCTGCAGCCTGGCTCCTGGCGGTACGGTGGTGACGCGGAAGCGGTCGAATGCTGATACCCGGTGGTTCTTTTGTGGCACAACCCCAGAAGGAGTTCTTTTGTGGCACAACCCCAGAAGGAGTTCCCCAGGTGCATCAGGGGTGTAGGGCACGTATAAAGGGGGAGCAGAGTCATGGGAGGCTG
Source organism: Papio anubis (assembly GCF_008728515.1). NCBI lineage: Eukaryota > Metazoa > Chordata > Mammalia > Primates > Cercopithecidae > Papio > Papio anubis. The sequence goes on from NW_022164993.1 coordinate 378,775, forward strand.
GGAAGCATGGCCAGTAGTGGTGAAGGGAGGAAGTGGGAAGCCATAAAAGCCTGTAATCCCAGCACTTTGGGAGCCTGAGGTGGGTGGATCACGAGGTCAGGAGATCCAGACCTGCCTGGCTTACACGGTGAAACCCGGTCTCTGAGGCAAGAGAATGGCGTGAACCTGGGAGGCGGAGCTTACAGTGAGCTGAGATTGCAACCACCGGGTTCAGCCCGGTGAAAGAAAGAAAAGAAAGAAAGAGAGAAAGAGGAGGAAGGAAGGAAGGAAGGAAGGAAGGAAGAAGGAAGGAAGGAAGGAAGGAAGGAGGGAGGGAGGGAGGGAGGAGGGAGGGAGGGAGGGAGGAAGGAAGGAAGGAAGGGAGAGAAAGAAAGAAAGGAAGAAAGAAAGAAAAAGAGAAAATATAGAAGGAAAGAACTAAAGAAAGAAAAGAAAGAGAATGAAAGAGAGAAAGAAAAGAATGAAAGAAAGAAAGAAAGAAAGATAGGAAAGAAAGTGGTGGAAGAAAGGAAGGTGGAAAGAAAGAAAGAATGGAGCCCTAGGATGGAGCCCCACCCAAGTACTAACCAGGCCCTGAAAGGAATGAGGCACATCCCATATATCTCCCAAATCTCCTGAGCTCCAGCACAAACACATTCCTCCTCCATATTTCTTTTCTTCTTCAAACTTCAGGAAAATCATCACCTGAGATCTCCAATAAGGAATGCTAAATGTATAATGTTAACCAATTGTAATGTAGTAACTGAGAGACCTACCTTGTTCCCTGTAACTTTACATATCCTGTTTTTACATCGGGCTATAAAAGTAAAGACTCGTGATTGTTCGAGGCCCTCCTGTATGCTGTAGAATGGAGGACCAAGTTCAACTTGTAGTAAAGATCCTTGCCGCTGGTTGACTCTGACCTGGTGGTCTTCTTTGGGAACAAACGGTCTGGGCATAACATCTGGGCTCGGGTCCGGGACTCCTGCCCACCAGACCCTGGTCAACGGATCTACTAAGATCGATTCCATTGGATAGGTGAGCCCGCTCGCCTCCATTTGTCTGTCTGTGTTCGTTCTGGAATTCCGAATCTGTGACTCGGGCGAGGTCTGAAACGAAAGCTGGCAGCCCTGGTGGATGCGCTTATAGGACGCCAGTGGAGACCGGTGGGACGCCCTGGCTCGCTGCCTGATCTAGATTGCGACCTGAGCTGCCGGAGCGCGGATCGCTGCATCTGAGCGCTAACTCTGACCCGGCTTCCGTGCCATGCATCCGCCGGAGGCGACGCGATCTGAGCCGCTAACTCTGACCCGGCTTCCGTGCTGCTTATGCATCCGAAAGGCCGAGCTGCATCGCAATCCTAGCTAACTCTGACCCAGGATTCCGTGCATCGCCATGCATCTGGAGTTGCTGGAGCCGCCAACGCGCAACCGAAGCGCTAACTCTGGACCCGGCCCGTGCGCTTATGATCTGAACTGCCCCGGGTTTACGGGCAGTGCCATTCTGATCTGGTTGCCCTCGAGCGCCATCGGGTGATCCAGGCAGCTAACTCTGACCCGGACTTCCTCGGGTAGCGCTGGTAATCTGAACTGCCCTCGGTTTACGGGCAGCAGCTATCTCTGATCTGGGCTGCCTAAGCTAATTCCAATCCAGGCAGCTAATCCTGAGCAGGGCTACAAAGTGCTTCTGTGACTAGATATCATTGAATAAGTCAGATCAGATTTCCTTTTACAGGGATTCTAACCCACATTCCTTTACAGGAAGAAACTAAGCAAATTATTACAGGATGGGTAATACCCAGAGCACTCTCTATCTCTCCTTACAAGTAATTTCAAAGAAGCTAGAGCAAGGGCCATGATCTTGGTATAGAAATCAGAAAGGAAAGCACTACTCTGTGTCGTCCTAATGGCCTGCCTTTGATGTGGGTACACCAAGGACCTTCCAACTTGCTGTCATCACTAGGGTAAAGTCCAAGATTTTCCTACCTGGGCGCATGGGCCACTTAGATCAAATTCCATATATCCTTATGGCAGGACCTTTGTTGAGAACCCGCCTCCTTGGCTGTCCTTTCCAATTAGCCTCTCTGAACCCTGTAAGGCACTGGTTGCTCGACCACTAAAATCCAAGCAACTAACTGCCCTCCCCATCCTGTTCTACTCCTGTGGGAGAAACCCCATCCTGTTCTACCTGACAGTGGGGACCCACTGTCTACAGAAACCCCTGTACCTCTCCAGGCTCCCAGGCCCTGCATTCCCCGGGCTGAGCTGGGGAGCTAGGTGGATGGGAGGCGGCCAGCACACAAGGACCGGCCAAAAGCAAAAGTAACTTAGCTGGCTGGTGGGCGGATGCTGCATGCAGACTCGTGGGCTAGCTCCCAGCCGCCTCTGACTCCACAGTGGCCTACCCTTCGGGAACACAGGGACCCCTAGATGACACATACAGGAATCCCCAGGCCCTGTGCACGTTTCATTCTCTACCAGTGATCTGTATATAACTGGAAGACCCAGTATGCCTGGGTTTCTTCAGACAACCCCAAAGTGATTTAATGGTTTTATTGGATAGTGTCATGTTCACCCACCAGCCCATTTGGGATGATTGTTAGCAGTCTTGTCTACAACGGAAAAGGAGGAAGAAGAATACAGTACGGGCGTGGGACTACAACATGACAGAAGGTGGACGCCACGCCTTTTATCGCCAGACTCTAATGGCGGGTCTCTGGGCAGCTGCTCGCATGCTTCCACTAATTCTGCCAAAGCATACTCTGTTCTGCAGGGAAAGACAGAGCCCAGCTACCTACTTCTAGAAAGGTTAATGGAAGCTTTTAGACAGTACACCCCCATAGACCCAGAGGCCTCCAGGAAGTCAGGGCGGCTAAGCGTAATGTCTTCGAAATCAGGCAGCCCAGACATTAAAAAAGGAACTCCAGAAATTAGGAAGGACTTTAGAGGGTTGTGGATACACCTTAACTGTGCTAAACTCCAGATAATTCCTCCTTGAGTAATTCCCAAACCTCAAACATCAATGGTACACTCGTTTTAGATTTGAAAGATGCTTTCTTCAGTTTGCTCTTTAGCCCTCAGAGCCAAAAAAAAAGCTCTCGGCTTTTGAGGAAATGACCCTGAAGGCATAAGTGGCCAACTGACATGGACCAGGGCTGCAGGGATTCAAAACTCTCCTACCCCTGTCTGGACATGAGGGGCCCTCCATGAAGACCTGGGTGAGTACCATGTAAAACACCCTGAAGTAACTTTACTACAAAATGTTGATGACCTGATTGCTGCTGAGACCCAAGAAGCTCTGTATCTTCAGGGACTTGAGTCCTTACAAGCCCTGGGAAATTTAGGCCACCCAGCCCCCGCAAAGAAAGCCCAAATCTGTAAGCCAGAAGTAACACATATCTGGGGTACCTAAAAAGAGGGCAGCTGCTTGATAATAGATTGGCTAGACTGTTCTGGGTAGATTCCCAGGCCACAATCCACCCCACAAGGAGGGAATCTCCTGGGGGTCAAGCGGATTTTATAGACATCATGGATACCTGGGTTCTGTGAGAACTGGCTAAACCCCTGTATCAGGCAACACGGGCAAGCCATTTAATTGACAAACGGCCGAGTTGGTTTTCCTTCCAACAGATCAAAACCGCCTCTACTCTGCTCTCTACACTTCTCCACTGGGACTACCTGGATGTCACCAAGCCTCCCTTCCACTTATACATGGACTCAGAGCAAAGGTGCCTAAGGAGGTAATAATTAGAATTTAGGCTCCTGGTGGAGGCCAGCTGCCTACCTGGGTCAAAGAAGTTAGACCTTAGTGGCTGCCAGGTGGCCCCTTGTCTCCAATGATTGCGCCACGGCTCTGATGGTACAAGATGCTGATAAACTTGTCATGGGTCAAGAATTGCGGGTCGTTATCTTCTACATGCCATCGAAGGTGTACTCAAACAGCCACCTAATCGATGGATAAGTAATGCCCGCTCACCCACTACTCAAGGACGACTACTACTAAACTTATCAGATAACCTTCCTGCTCTAACGACTAAACCCACCCCGCCAAGCTGCCCAACCCGATCTGGACACAAGCCCATGATTGCACCGGATACAGCCCAGGTGCAATGGTTGAGAGGACCCGCAGGACCGCCCCACTCCCCTGACGCACCTCATCTGGTCTACTGGCTGATGGGAGCAGCTTCATGCATCAAGACCAGAGGTACTGGAGCGCAGTAATCCCAGAGACTGATGCGTAATCTGGGTGGGACCCCTGCCCCTCGGGACATCGGCCCAGAAGGTCAACTGATAGCTTCTCACCCAAGCTCTCTACCTAGGGCAGGAAGAAGCTGACAGTACATACAGATAGCCAATATGCTTTGCTAATACGCATACAAGGGCCATCTACAGGAGCAAGGGTTACTAACGGCCAAAGGAAAGAGATAAAAACAGGCAAGAGATCCTAGCCCTGTTAACAGCCATGGAAGCCAGGTAGGAAAAGTTAGCCACAGTGCATTGCCCAGGGCATCAGAAATCAAATTCACCCAACTGCCTAAGGCAACTTTCTACAGGCTGCAACCGCAAGAAATGTGGGTGCTGCCCCAGCCAACTCCCCTTGCACTCCAGCTCCCTGACCCGGCCCCGGACTTTACTCTGGATTATTCAGAACAAGATCTCCAGTGGATTAACAAGCTTCCTGAAACAGATCCAGAATAGGTGGTGGACTGATACTAATGACCAAAACCATCCTACCAGAAAAACTAGGGACAACAAGTAAGAATATTATCCATCAACCACCCACCCAAGTGCTCATGGATGATAGACCTGATCAGACACCTAAGCCTCAAATTCAGACATACAGCCGAGATGGCCAGCAGCATCGTGGCAAGTTGCAAAAGTCTGCCAGCCATAATAACTTACCCCAGTCCCAGGCTGCAGCGGAACAAGGCTTAGAGGAACTGAAAATCTTAAGTATCTACTGGGAAGTAGATTTTACTGAAATAAAGCCAGAAAGTATGGGTATCGTACTTACTTGGTTTTGTAGATACTTTGTCAGGGTGGATCAGCGATTTCCAACCAAAAAGAGAAACTGCTCAGGTTATAGCAAAGAAAAATTCTGGAAGATATCCTCCCAGGCATGGCTTCCCGTCCAGATAGGGTCAGATAAAATGCCTTCGGGCCGCCAAGGTAAGTCAGGATTTGGCTTCCATCCTGGGGCAAATTGGAAATTATACTGCTTTACAGGCCCCAGAGTTCAGTGTGGACAGGTAGAAAGGATGAATCGGACTAAAAGAGACTCCAACTAAATTGACTATGGAGACTGGTGCCAATTGGGTGGTCCTTTCCCCACGCCTGTTCCGGCCCACGGCCCTTTTTACAGACTGGGCCTTACCCCAGAAACTGCATGGTAGACCCCACCCCTGGTCCTCCCAGTCTAAAAAGATGATCTGCTCAAATCTGAAGAAATGTTCTGACCTCTTATTTTCCTAGTTTCCTGCAGAAAATTCTACCAAGAAATCTGGCCTAAGCTGAAGGAATCATATGAGACCGTCCCCCACTGGCGCCCCATCCGTATTCAGCCGGGAGACTGTGGGTCCTGGTTAAGCTTACACCGGCGCAGACCTGAACCCAGGTGAAAGGGACCACTCCAGGTATCACTCCTGACCATACCTACCACCCTAAAGGCAAGGCATACGCTGTGGGATCCTACTCATACACCACCAAGCTTCAGTGGACCCAACCTCCAACCTTCTAGACCAATCATGGCAGCGGCTGAAGCAGCACCGCCACGGGACTTCGTGTGGACAGAGCGGGCACAAACCCCCTTGAAACTCACTCCTGCTTCGTAATATAGCTCAATGCAACATGCAGTTAGGGTAGTCTTAGCTCCTAACGCTGTTTTCCTAGTACACGGGGCCCACCAAACCAGCACCAAACCCCAGCCAGGAAAAAGTTTCCTACTGTTTCCTTACAGGAAACCGACTCCAGCCTCCCATCACTGCAGTGCCCCTAATATCACTCCTGGTGGCCCGGGCCTGCATACTCCCAGTGTAATGGGACACATCTATGACCCATCTAGTCCCTCTCGTTACCAAACTCCACTGCCTCCTGTCCCATTAGTCTCGCCAGTTAATTTGCCTCAACTGCCAAGTTGAGTCTTTAGGGTACACAGGCACCGGGACTAGTATCAAGCATCACCCAACCCTAGGACCGAGATTCCGCATGGAGCCATATTTCTCCCCCCTCATTGATAAACTCCCTACCTATCCCCATTGTGCCTGAGATGCATGGGAAAGCCCTAGGTCACACCCTCATAGCAAGGTAAAATAAGTTGTGCCAACAATTTGCTGTCATGGAAGGAATCAGCTGAGTCCCTTGCCTCCTTCAGCGCAACTCCACGCCCCCTAGCCCAGGTAACTCCTTGCAGAACCGATGGCCCCAGGACCTACCATCACAAAAAGGAAGCATGTATGTTTCTGGAAAGAGGACTGTTGTTTCGGCATAAAACAACCAGGGCTTGTAAAGACCGGGTCCACACAGTTACGCAAGTTAAGCACTGAAGTAAAACACGGCAGTTTGCCTCAGCTGCAGACCAAAGGTGGAATTCTCTATGTTTTCTCTGTTAGCCCTTCCTCGACCCCCTGCTGTCTACTATTTCGCCAACTATAGACCTGTGTTGTTAACAGAATTTTGCAGTTTGTCAGAGAAAGGTTTAACACCGCTTCAGCCCATGTCCCAGAGCCCACACCAACCTGTAAACGCTGGAAAGAGTCAGACTTGAGGCAAGACCCAAGATTGGCTCTAGAGTTACCTGAAGAAGGGGAAATGAAAGGAATGAGGTACATCCCATATATCTCCCAACTTCCTGAGCCCAGCACAAACACACTCCCTCCATATTTCCTTTCAAACTTCAGAAACATCACCTGAGATCTCCCCATAAGGAATGCAATGTATAATGTTAACCAATTGTACGCAGTGTTCAAGAGAACTACCTTGTTCCCTGTAATCTCATATATATCCTGCTTATATTGGCAAAAAGCAAGCACTCGCATTGTTCGAGGCCCTCCTGTATGCTGTAGAATGGAGGGACCAAGTTCGAACTTGTAGTAAAGATCCTTGCCGCTTGGCTTTGACTCTGGTGGTCTTCTTTGGGGAACAAACGGTCTGGGCATAACAGCCCGACACAGCTTATCTTCCGAGATCAGACGAGATTGGGCGCCTTCCCGTTGGTATGGCAGTAGATGCCTCAGAGGCACCTGGCTGCCCCAAGAGCCGGGCCCAGCCATGCCTGCCCACTTCCAGCCAGCACCAACAGCCCAGGGTCACCAGGCTGGGATCGGGACCCCTGAGACGCTCGTCCGTAGCCTTCCCCCAGCTCCTGAGCTCCCGAGCTTCCACCACGTTTGGCCCACTCAGAACAGGGTGTGCTCCGAAGAGTCAGGACCCAGGGCCCACGATGCTGGGACCCTTTCCAGTCCTCCCCACTATCGCGGAAGTATTCTTTTGGATTCCTGGCCACTCAGTACCTCCTGAGAGATCCCCTCTTGCCCCACCCACCTGGAGCCATCAGGGCTGGTCAAGGTCGAACAGCCGGCCCAGCCATGCATGGTCTTTTTCTCACAATGTCCCCTCCATGGTCGCTTGTTCTGACAAAGACCCGGCAGTTGGGCAAGAAGGGGCGGCAGGTTGGGGGTTGGGGGATGGCCCTGCTTTGCCCCGGCTGGCACTAGAACAGGTAGACTGATCCCCTGAGAGAGGGGCTGAGGCACACACACAGACACACACACAAAAACGGCTTGAAGTAGAGCAAGGAAGAGATGGATGGAGAGATTGAAACCGAGGGAGGAGACAGACAGGCTTTCAGAGAGACAGGGGAGGGAGAGAGGAAAAGAGACAGACAGAGAAGCAGAGAAAGAGAGAGGGACAGAGAAAGAGAGAGAGTCAGAGAGACAGAGGGAAGGCGACAGAAGTAGCGCGAGGTGCAGGGGCAAACCCAGAAGTGAGAGGGGGAGGGAGCTAGAGAGCGAGGGCGACAGAGCCTTACAGAGGGAGTGCCCTGCTCTGGTAGGCAGGTCCCTTTTGAGCAGGCCTGGATAGGGTGGAGGTGGCTTGGGCTGGGCCAGAACAGGGTGGCCAGGCTGTCCATGTAAGAGGAGCGAGCTTTTGTCTTGGATTAATTGTTTGCTTTGGAGGTGGGTTTTGTAGGTTCCATCCTTTGTTCCATCTCGTTATGCTCTCGGTGTGGTGCGGTGGGCCCCTTGATTTGCAGAGTGTGCCCACCCTTTTGGCAGGAGCCGTGGAGCCAGGCATGCCCATAGGTGAGGAGGCCTGGGTCTCTGGTGTGTCCTCAGGACTGGAGTTTACACGAAGTTGGTTACAATGGGATTCCGGGTTCATAAGGACTGTTTTCCTGGTGGCTGGCGATGCAATGTCCTTCCACCCGGTAAAGCAGCCCCTGCCTACAGGAGCAGAGGTGTTGGCAGGCGTATGTGGCACCTGCTGCCCCCAGTGTGGGGAAAAGAGAGATCAGCCTGTTACTGTGTCTATATAGAAAGAAGTAGACATAAGAGACTCCATTTTGTTCTGTATTTGAGATGCTGTTAATCTGTGACCCTACCACCAACCTTGTCCTTGCAAGGGACATGTGCTGTGGTGACTCAAGGTTTAAAGGATGTTGGGCTGTGCAGGATGTGTTTTGTTAAACAAGTGCCTGAAGGCAGCTTGCTGATTAAAAGTCTTCTCTTAATCTTAATTCTCAAGTACCCAGGGACATGTACACTGCCAAAGGTCGCAGGGACCTCTGCCTAGGAGAGCTAGGTATTGTCCAAGGTTTCTCCCCATGTGATAGTCTGAAATATGGCCTCATGTGATGGGAAAGACCTGATCATCCCCTAGCCTGACACCCGTGAAGGGTCTGTGCTGAGGAGGACCAGTACAAGAGGAAAGAAGGCCTCTTGGCCATTGTTGGCAGTTGAGATAGAGAAAAGCATCTGTCTCCTGCCTGTCCCTGGGCAATGGAACATCTCGGTGTAAAACCCGATTGTATGTTCTGTTTACTGAGAATGGAGAAAACCGCCTTAGGGCAAAAGGTGGGACTTGCTAAGGCAATGCTGCTCTTTATGCACTAAAAAGGTTTGTGAAGACGTTTGCATATGCATATCAAGGCATAGCACTTTTCCTTAAACTTATTCATGTCACACAGATCTTTATTCATATGCCTTACTGCTGACTTTCTCCCTACGATGATCCTATTATCCTTCCACTTCCCTTTTTTCTAAGATGGTAAAGATAATTATCAATAAATACTAAGGGAATTCAGAGACCGGTGCCCACGTGGGTCCTCCGTATGCTGAGTGCTGGTCCCCTGGGCCCACTTTTTCTTTCTCTATACTTTGTTTCTGTGTCTCATTTCTTTTCTCAGGTATGTCGTTCCACCTAATGAGAAACGCCCACAGGTGTGGAGGGGAAGGCCACCCCTTCATCTGGTGTCCAACGTGGGTACTTTTCTCTAAGGTGAAGGTATGCTTGAGCATGGTCATTGAGGACAAGTAGATGAGAGACTCCTGAGTACATCTACAGTCAGCCTTGCAGTAAGCTTATGCACTCAGAAGAACCTAGGGTAACAATGGGGGAAACTAAAAGTAAATATGCCTCTTATCACAGCTTTATTAAAATTCTCTTAAAAAGAGGGGGAGTTAAAGTCTCTACCAAATATCTAATTACGCTATTTCAAACAATAGAACAGTTTTGCCCAGAAAGTTTTGCCCAGAACAGGGAACTTTAGATCTAAAAGACTGAGACAAAATTGGCAAAGAATTAAAACAAGCAAGTAGGGAAGGTAAAATCATCCCACTTACAGTATGGAATTATTGGGTCATTATTAAAGTAGCTTTAGAACCGTTTCAAACAGAAGATAATGTTTCAGTTTCTGATATCCCTGAAAGCTGTGCAGTAGATTGTGAAAAAGAGGTAGGGGTAGAATCCCGGAAAGGAACAGAAAATTCACACTGTAAATGTGTAGCAGAGCCGGTAATGGCTCGGTCAATGCAAAATGTTGACGATAATCAATTACAGGAGGTGACATATCCTGAAACGTTAAAATTAGAAGAAAAAGGTCCAGAATTAGCAGAGCCATCAGAGTCTAAACCACGATGGCCAACTCCTCTTACAGCAGCTCAGATGCCTGTAACTTTACAACCTCAAATGCAGGTTAAACAAGTACAAACTCCAAAAGAAGATCCAATAGAAAAAGATAGAGTCTCTGTCATAGCAATGCCAATCCAAATACAGTGTCCACAATATCAGCCGGTAGAAAATAAGACCCAGCCGCCAGTAGCCTATCAATACTGGCCACCAGCCAAACTTCAGTATCAGTTGCCCCCAGAAAATCTGTATGGACAGCCAGGAATGTTTCCAGTGCCACAGGGCAGGGTGCCATATCCTCAGCTGCCCACCATGAGACTTAATCCTACAGCACCACCTAGTACACAGGGTATAGTGCATTACATAAAATTATTGATGAGGCAAGAAAACAAGGAAATATTGAGGCATGGCAATTCTCAGTAATATTAGAATGAAGACTACCTGGAGAAGGGGTCCATGATGGAGAGTCTGCCGTAGCTGAAGCCAGATATAAGTCCTTTTCTATAAAAATGCTAAAAGAAATGAAAGAGGGAGTAATACAGTATGGACCCAACTCTCCTTACATGAGAACATTATTAGATTCCTTTGCTCATGGACATAGACTCATTCCTTATGATTGGGAGATTCTGGCAAAATCATCAATCTTACCCTCGCAATTTTTACAATTTAAGACTTGGTGGATTGATGGGGCACAAGAACAGGTCCGAAGAAATAGGACTGCCAATCCTCCAATTAACATAGATGCAGATCAACTATTAGGAATAGGTCAAAATTGGAGCACTGCTAGCCAACAAGTAATAATGCCAAATGAGGCCATTGAGCAAATTAGGGCTATCTGCCTTAGGGCCTGGGAGAAAATCCAAGACCCAGGAACAACCTGCCCCTCCTTCAATACAATAAGACAAGACTCTAAAGAGCCCTACCCTGATTTTGTAGCAGGACTTCAAGATGCTGCTCAAAAGTCAATTACCGATGAGAATGCCCGTAATGTCATAGTGGAGTTGATGGCATATGAAAACGCCAATCCTGATTGTCAATCAGCCATTAAGCCATTAAAAGGAAGGGTTCCGGCAGGGTCAGATGTAATCTCAGAGTATGTTAAAGCCTGTGTTGGAATTGGAGGAGCTATGCATAAAGCTATGCTTATGACTCAAGCAATCATAGGAATTGCTTTAGGAGGACAAGTTAGAACATTCGGGGGAAAATGTTATAATTTTGGTCAAATTGGTCATCTAAAAAAGAATTGCCTAGTCTCAAATAAACAAAATGTAACTACTCAAGCTACTACAACAACAGATAAAGAGCCACCTGGCCTATGTCCAAGATGTAAAAAGGGAAAACATTGGAGTAATCAATGTCGTTCTAAATTTGATAAAAATGGGCAACCACTGTCAGGAAATGAGAGAAGGGGCCAGCCTCAGGCCCCGCAACAAACAGGCATTCCCAATTCAGCCTTTTGTTCCTCAGGGTTTTCAGGAACAACAACCCCCACTGTCACAAGTGTCTCAGGGAATAAGCCAGTTATCACAATACGGCAATTATCCCGTGCCACAAGCAGTAGATTTATGTACTATACAAGCAGTCTCTCTGCTTCCAGGGGAGCCTCCACGAAAAATCCCCACAGGGGTATAGGGCCCATTGCCTGAGGGGACTATAGGACTAATCTTAGGAAGATCAAGTTTAAATCTAAAGGTAGTTCAAATTCATACTGGTGTGGTTGATTCATACTATAAAGGCGAAATTCAATTGGTTATTAGTTCCTCAATTCCTTGGAGTGCCATTCCAGGAGACAGGGTTGCTCAATTATTACTCCTACTTTATATTAAAGTTGGAAACAGTGAGATAAAAAGAACGGGAGGGTTTGGAAACACTTATCTGGCAGGAAAGGCTGCATATGGGGCAAGTCAGGTCTCTGAGAACAGACCTGTGTTTAAGGCCATTATTCAAGGAAAACAGTTTGAAGGGTTGGTAGACACTGGAGCAGATGTCTCTGTCGTTGCTTTAAATCAGTGGCCAAAAAATTGGCCTAAACAAAAAGTTGTTACAAGAATTGTCAGCATAGGCACAGCTTCAGAAGTGTGTCAAAGTACAATGATTTTACATTGTTTAGGGCCAGATAATCAAGAAAGTACTGTTCAGCCAATGATTACTTCAATCCCTGTTAATCTATGGGGTCGAGATTTGTTACAACAATGGGGTGTGGAAATCATTATGCCCGCTCCATTATACAGCCCCACGAGTCAAAAAATCATGACTAAGACAGGATATATACCAGGAAAGGGATTAGGAAAAATGAAAATGGCATTAAAGTCCCAATTGAGACTGAAAAAAATCAAGAAAGAAAAGGAATAGGGTATCCTTTTTAGGGGCGGCCACTGTAGAGCCTCCTAAACCCGTTCCATTAACTTGGAAAACCGAAAAACTTGTATGGGTAAATCAGTGGCCACTACCAAAACAAAAACTGGAGGCTTTACATTTGTCAGCAAAGGAACAATTAGAAAAGGGACACATTAAGCCTTCACTCTCGCCCTGGAATTCTCCTGTATTTGTAATTCAGCCCATGGGACCTCTCCAACCTGGATTGCCCTCTACGGCCATGATTTCAAAAGACTGGCCTTTAATTATAATTGATCTAAAGGACTGCTTTTTTACCATTCCTCTGGCAGAGCAAGACTGTGAAAAATTTACCTTTACTATACCAGCCATAAATAATAAAGAACCAGCCACCAGGTTTCAGTGGAAAGTATTACCTCAGGGAATGCTTAATAGTCCAACTATTTGTCAGACTTTCGTAGGTCAAGTCCTTCAACCAGTTAGAGACAAATTTTCAGATTGTTATATCATTCACTATATTGATGATATTTTATGTGCTACAGAAACAAGAGACAAATTAATTGACTGTTACACATTTCTGCAAGCAGAGGTTGCCAGTGCAGGACTAACAATAGCATCTGATAAGATTCAAACCTCTACTCCTTTTCATTATTTAGGGATGTAGATAGAAAATAGAAAAATTAAGCCACAAAAAATAAAAATAAGAAAAGACACATTAAAAACATTAAATGACTTTCAGAAATTGTTAGGCAATATTAATTGGATTCGGCCAACTCTAGGCATTCCTACTTATGCCATGTCAAATTTGTTCTCTATCCTAAGAGGATATCCAGACTTAAATAGTAAAAGAATATTAACCCCAGAGGCAACAAAAGAAATTAAATTAGCTGAAGAAAAAATTCAGTCAGCGCAAATAAGCAGAATAGATTCCTTAGCCCCACTCCAACTTTTGATTTTTGCTACTGCACATTCTCCAACAGGCATCATTGTTCAAAATACTGATCTTGTGGAGTGGTCATTCCTTCCTCACAGTACAATTAAGACTTTTACATTATACTTGCATCAAATAGCTACATTAATTGGTCAGGCAAGATTACGAATAATAAAATTGTGTAGTAATGACCCAGACAAAATAGTTGTTCCTTTAACCAAGGAACAACTTAGACAAGCCTTTATCAATTCTGGTGCATGGCAGATTGGTCTTGCTGATTTTGTGAGAATTATTGATAATCATTACCCAAAAACAAAAGTCTTCCGGTTTTTAAAATTGACTACTTGGATTTTACCTAAAATTACCAGACATGAACCTTTAGAAAATGCTCTGACAGTATTTACTGATGGTTCCAGCAATGGAAAAGCAGCTTACATAGAGCCAAAAGAGCGAGTAATCAAAACTCAATATCAATCAGCTCAAAGGGCAAAGTTGGTTGCAGTCATTACAGTGTTACAAGATTTTAATCAACCTGTTAATATTATATCAGATTCTGCATATGTAGTACAGGCTACAAGGGATGTTGAGACAGCTCTAATTAAACATAGCATGGATGATCAGTTAAACCAGCTGTTCAATTTTTTACAACAAACTGTACGAAAAAGGAATTTCCCATTTTATATTACTCATATTCGAGCACACACTAATTTACCAGGACCTTTAACTAAAGCAAATGAACAATCTGACTTACTGGTATCCTCTGCATTCATAAAAGCACAAGAACTTCATGCTTTGACTCATGTAAATGCAGCAGGGTTAAAAAACAAATTTAATGTCACATGGAAACAGGCAAAAGATATTGTACAACATTGCTCCCAGTGTCAAGTACTACACCTGCCCACTCAAGAGGCAGGAGTTAATCCCAGAGGTCTGTGTTCTAATGCATTATTGCAAATGGATGTTACACATGTACCTTCATTTGGAAAATTATCATATCTTCATGTAACGGTTGATGCTTATTCACATTTCATATGGGCAACCTGCCAGACAGGAGAAAGTACTTCCCATGTTAAAAAACATTTATCAGCTTGTTTTGCTGTAATGGGAGTTCCAGAAAAAATTAAAACTGACAATGGACCAGGATATTGTAGTAAAGCTTTCCAAAAATTCTTAAATCGGTGGAAAATTACACATACACAGGAATTCCTTATAATTCCCAAGGACAGGCCATAGTTGAAAGAACTAATAGAACACTCAAAACTCAGTTAGTTAAACAAAAAGAAGGGGGAGACAGTAAGGAGTGTACCACTCCTCAGATGCAGCTTAATCAGCACTAAATACTTTAAATTTTTTAAACATTTATAGAAATCAGACTACTACTTCTGCAGAACAACATCTTACTGGTAAAAAGAACAGTCCACATGAAGGAAAACTGATTTGGTGGAAAGACAACAAAAATAAGACATGGGAAATAGGGAAGGTGATAACCTGGGGAAGAGGTTTTGCTTTTGTTTCACCAGGAGAAAATCAGCTTCCTGTTTGGATACCCACTAAACATTTGAAGTTCTACAATGGAACCATTGGAGATGCAAAGAAAAGCACCTCCACGGAGATGGAAACACCACAATCGAGCACCATTGGCTCGCAAGATGAACCAAGTGGTGATATCAGAAGAACAGATGAAGTCGCCATGCACCAAAAAGGCAGAGCTGCCAACCTGGGCACAGTTAAAGAAGCTGACACTGTTAGCTGGAAAAAGCCTAGCTAGCACAAAGCTGACACAAACCCCAGGAAAAATGCTGCTTGCAGCTTTAATGATTGTATCAAAGGTGTGTGCCAGACCAGTCAAAGAATCCTGCATCAAAATCGAGAGAATGAACAAGCCTTCATCGCCATGGCACATTTATATAGAAGGAAAGGGAGAGAGGATGTTGTGGGAAGTCAGAGACTTTGAACGGAGGGACTGGCTGAAGCAACGGCAGAAAAACATAAAATGTGAAGATTTCATGGACATTTATCAGTTCTCCCAAATTAATACTTTTATAATTTCCTGTGTCTGTCTTTAATCTCTTAATCCCATCATCTTCTTTGTAAGCTGAGGAGGATATATATCACCTCAAGACCCTGTGATGATTCCGTTAATTGCACAAATTGTTTGTAGAAGATGTGTGTTTGAACAATATGAAATCTGGGCATCTTGAAAAAAGAACAGGATAACAGCGATGTTCAGGGAACAAGGGAAGTAACCTTGAACTGGCCGCTGGTGGGCCGGATGGAACAGACCCATATTTCTCCTCTTTTTAAAAGCAAATAGGAGAAATATCGCTGAATTCTTTTTCTCAGGAGAAATATCGTTGAATATCCCTGAGAAAGAGAATGCGCTCTGAGGGTAGGTCTATAAACGACCCCCTTGGAAGTGTGCCACATTTACGGTTGAAGCCAAAGGGATGAAATAAGTCCCGATCTCCTGTAGCACTCCCAGGCTTATTAGGACGAGGAAATTCCCACCTAATAAATTTTGGCCAGACAGGTTGTCTGCTCTCAAACTCTGTTTCCTGATAAGATGTTATCAATGACAATGCATGCCCGAAGTTTCATTAGCAATTTTCATTTTAATTTTAACGCCATCCTGTGATCTCATCCTGCTTCCACTTGCTTTGTGATATTTTATTAACTTGTGAAGTATGTGATCTCTGTGTTGGTACCAGAAACTGAGGCAATTGCAGGAGTTGCTGATGGCCTCAAAAATCTTAACCCTGTCACTTCGGTTAAGACCATCTAAAGTACCACTGTTGTAAATTTCCTATTAATCCTTGTGTACCTGTTCTGTCTGCTGTTAGTCAGAAGGTATACCCAACAGTTCCAAAGAGACAGCGACCATCGAGAAGGGGCTATGATGACAATAGTGGTTTTGTTGAAAAGAAAAGGGGGAAATCTGGGGAAAAGAAAGACAGATCAGCCTGTTACTGTGTCTATATAGAAAGAAGTAGACATAAGAGACTCCATTTTGTTCTGTATTTGAGATGTTGTTAATCTGTGACCCTACCACCAACCTTGTCCTTGCAAGAGACATGTGCTGTGGTGACTCAAGGTTTAAAGGATTTTGGGCTGTGCAGGATGTGCTTTGTTAAACAAGTGCCTGAAGGCAGCTTGCTGGTTAAAAGTCATCACCATTCTCTTAATCTCAAGTACCCAGGGACCTGTACACTGCCAAAGGTCGCAGGGACCTCTGCCTAGGAGAGCTAGGTATTGTCCAAGGTTTCTCCCCATGTGATAGTCTAAAATATGGCCTTGTGGGATGGGAAAGACCTGATCATCCCCTAGCCTGACACCCGTGAAGGGTCTGTGCTGAGGAGGACCAGTGCAAGAGGAAAGAAGGCCTCTTGGCCATTGTTGGCAGTTGAGATAGAGAAAAACATCTGTCTCCTGCTTGTCCCTGGGCAATGGAACATCTCGGTGTAAAACCCGATTGTATGTTCTGTTTACTGAGAATGGAGAAAACCACCTTAGGGAGAAAGGTGGGACTTGCTAGCATAATGCTGCTCTTTATGCACTAAAAATGTTTATGAAGATGTTTGCATATGCATATCAAGGCACAGCACTTTTCCTTAAAATTATTCATGTCACACAGATCTTTATTCATATGTTTTACTGTTGACCTTCTCCCTACGATGATCCTATTATCCTTCCACTTCCCTTTTTTCTAAGATGGTAAAGATAATTATCAATAAATACTAAGGGAACTCAGAGACCAGTGCCGGTGTGAGTCCTCTGTATGCTGAGCGCCAGTCCCCTGGGCCCATTTTTTCTTTCTCTATACTTTGTATCTGTGTCTCATTTCTATTCTCACATCTGTCATTCCACCTAATGAGAAACGCCCACAGGTGTGGAGGGGCAGGCCACCCCTTCACCCCTGCCCACCCCTTCCCCCGGTTTGGAAGTTTCCCACGGCACCCAATGAGTGGATTGAATCTCCTGGGCATTCTGGGAGCAGGAAGGCAACGGAAAAGGCAGGGAACCTGTGCCTGCACTTTGGGGTCCAGCCCCCTGCTCTCCTGGGCTGGAGCCAGGATCCTGGTGAGGCGGCGGCGAGGCGGAAGCGATGGGTTGCAGCTGCCCGGTGGTGCTTTGGTGGCGAACCCCCAGGAGGAGGTTCCCAGATGCGGTGGGGGTGTAAGTGGGCGACAAAGTGGGAGCAGGGTCAGGAGACCTCGGGAAGCATTGAGACAAAAGGGGGAAGGAAGGGAGAGGGAAAGCCATAAAAGCCTACAGCAGGCCGAGCGCGGTGGATCATGCCTGTAATTCATCACTTTGTGTGGCCAAGGCGGGTGGATTATGTTGTCAGGAGATCCAGACCAGCCTGGCTAACATGGTTAAACGCTGTCTCTACTAAAACTACAAAACATGAGCCAGGCGTGGTGGCCACACCTGTAGTCCCAGTTGCTCAGGAGGCTTAGGCAGGAGAATGGCGTGAACCTCAGAGGAGGAGCTTGCAGTGAGCCGAGATCACACCACTGCACTCCAGCCTGGTTAACAGAGCGAGACTCCATCTGGAAGAAAATGAGAATAAGAAAGAAAGAGAGAAAGAAAGAAAGAAGGAAAGAAAGAAAGAGAGATAGATACAGAAAGAAAGAAAAGAAAGAAGGAAAGAAGGAAGAAAGGAAGAAAGAAGGAAAGAAAGAAAGAAAGAAAGAAAGAAAGAAAGAAAGAAAGAAAGAAAGAAAGATACAGAAAGAAAGAAAAGAAAGAAGGAAAGAAGGAAGAAAGGAAGAAAGAAAGAAGGAAAGAAAACAAAGAAAGAAAGAAAGAAAGAAAGAAAGAAAGAAAGAAAGAAAGAAAGAAAGAAAGAAAGAAAAAGAAAGAAAGAAGAGAGAGAGAAGGGAAGAAACGAAGGTAGAAAAGAAAGACAGAGAAGAAAGAAAGCAAAAAAGCCTATAACACCTGGAATTCCCAGGCAGTCTCCCATGCAAGCACTACCCAGCAAGAACCCTGCTTACCTGCTTAGCTTCCAAGAACAGATGAGATCGGGCGCGTTCAGGGAGGTATGGCTGTAGACGCCAGCAGAGGCACGTCCTGTCCCAAGAGCCCAGCCCAGCGATGCACGCCGGCTTCCATCCGGCACCGCCAGCCGGAGCCCACTGGGCTCGTATCTTGACCCCCCTGGCGCTCGTCCAAGGCCTTCGACCAGCTGCCAAGCTCCTGAGCTTCCACTATGTCGGGCCACTCCTAACAGGGAGCAGTCTGAGGCATCAAGGCCCAGGGCCCATAATCCTGGGACACCATACGGTACTCCTCCCTGTCACGGAGGTATTCTTTTGGATCCCTGGTGGCTCAGGAGCTCCTGCGACGCCCACTCTTGCTCCACCCAGCCAGAGCCCTCAGGGCTGGCCAAGGGTGAACAAGCGGCCCAGCGGTGTGTAGTCTTTTTCTCACAATGCCAACACCTGGGCCTGCGCCTTTGGGGTCCGGGCCCCAGCCTCTCAGGCTGGAGCCGGGCTCCTGACGGGGCAGCGGCTAGGCGGAAGTGGTGCAATGCTGCTGCCCAGTGGTGCTTTGGTGTCTCACTCCCAGAAGCAGTTCCCCGGGTGCGGCGGGGGTGTAGGGGCGCGATGAAGAGGGAGCAGAGTCAAGGGAGGTTGGGAAGCAAGGCGATAGAAGAGGGAAGGTATCAAGGGGGGAGGCCACAAGAGCCTACTGCAGGCCGAGCGCAGTGGCAGTGGACCCCAGATGTAATCCCAGCACTTTAGGAGGCCAAAGCTTGTGGATCACAAGGTCAGGAAATCAAGCCTGGATTACACGGTGAAACACCATCTCTACTAAAACTACAAAACATGAGCAAGGCGTGGTGGGGGGCGCATGTAATCCACATTGCTCATGGGGCTGAGGCATGAGAATGGCGTGAACCCGGGAGGCGGAGCTTGCAGTGAGTTGAGATCCCACCACAGCACTGCAGCCTGTGTGCCAGAGTGAGACACCGTTTGGAAGAAAAAGTAAGAAAGATAGAGAGAGAGATAGAAAGAAAGAAAAGAAAGAAAGAAGGAAAGAAAGAGAAAGAAAGAAAGAAAGAAAGAAAGAAAGAAAGAAAGAAAGAAAGAGAGGAGAAAGAGAGAAAGAGAGAAAGAGAGAAAGAGAGAAAGAAGAGAAAGAAGAGAAAGAAGAGAAAGAAAGAAAGAAGAAAGGAAAAAAGAGAGAGAAAGAAAGAAAAGAAGGAAGGGAGAGAAAGAAAGAAAGAAAAAAAGAAAGAGAGAGAAAGAAAGGAAAGAAAGAAAAAAAGAAGGGAATGAAGAATGAAGAAAAAAGAAATAATGAAAGAGAGAAAGAAAAGAAAGAGAGAAAGAAAGGAAAGAAAGAAGAAAGAAAGAGAGGAAGAAAAGAAAGAAGGAAGGAAAGAATGAAAGAAAGAGAGAGAAAGAAAGAAAAGAAAGAAAGAAGGAAAGAAATAAGAAAGAATGCAATAAAGAAAGAAGGAAAGGAAGAAAAGAAAGAAAAAGAAAGAAGAGAGAGAGAGAAGGAAAGAAAGGAAGGTAGAAAGGAAAGAAAGACAAGAAAGAAAGCAAAAAAGCCTACAGCACCTAGTATTCCCAGGTGGTCTCCCATCCAAGCACTAACCAGGCCTGACCCTGCTTAGCTTCCGAGATCAGATGAGATCAGGTGCATTCAAGGTGGTATGGCCATAGATGCCAGCAGAAGGACCTGGTTGCCCCAAGAGGCTGGCCCAGCCATGCCCACCGGCTTCCAGCCAGCACCACCAGCCCAGGGCTGCCGGTCTCATATCGGGACCCCCAAGCCACTCACCTGCGACCTTCCCCCAGCTCCTGAGCTCCCGAGCTTCCACCGTGTCGGGCCCACTCGGAACAGGGAGAGCTCCAAGGCATCAGGGCCCACTGCCCACGATTCTGGGACCCTATCCGGTCCTGCTCCCTGTCTTGGAGTTATTCTTTTGGATCCCTGCCCACTCAGGAGCTTCTGTTAGGCCCCCTCTTGCCCCACCCAGCCAGAGCCGTCATGGCTGGCCAAGGTTGAACAGCCGGCCCAGCCGCGTGTGGCCTTTTTTTCACAATGCGCCCACCACGGTTGCTTGTGATGACCAAGACAGGCCGGGTAGAGAAGAGGACATTGAAGGTTGGGGAATGGCCCTGCTTTGCCCTGGGCTGGCACTAGAGCCAGCAGCCTGATCTCCAGCAAGAGGGGCTGAGAGAGACCCAGACACACCCCACCAACACAAGGAGCAAATCCACAGCCCAACACACAGACACACCCAGGCACTCGTGCGTGGGAACAGACATGCAAGCGAGCACACACACAGACACATGCATACACACACACGCACACGCACACGTGCACACACACACAAACGGCTTGAAGGAGATCAAGGAAGAGATGGATGGAGACATTGAAGCCAAGGCAGGGAGAAATACAGTGACGGAGCGAGACAGGGAAGGTGGAGAGGGATAGAGACAGACAGCGAGGCAGAGATAGAGAGAGAGACAGAGAAAGAGAGAGAGACAGAGAGACAGAGGGAAGGCGATAGAAGTATCATGACATGCAGGGGCAAACCCAGAAGAGAGGTGCAGCAAGCTAGAGAGAGAGATCAATAGAGCCTTGGAGAGGGAGCACCCTGCTCCAGTAGGCAGGGTCCTTTTGAGCAGACCGGGATGCATTCGAGGGGCCTTGGACTGGGCCAGAACAGGGTGGCCAGGCCGTCCATGGGAGAGGACCAATGGAGCACTGAGACGGGTTTTGTCCTGGATTAATTGCTTGCTTTGGAAGTGGATTTCATAGGCTCCTTACTTTGTTGGCACCAGCCTATGCTCTTGGTGCGGTACAGTGATCACCTTGATTTGCAGAGTGCCCCCGCCCAACTGGCAGTAGCTGTGGAACCGGGCATGCCCACTGGGCCCAAGGCCTGGGTCTCTGGCGTGTCCTTGGGACTGGAGTTTACACGAACTTAGTGGCAATGGGAATCCTGGTGCACAGGGACTGTTTTCGTAGTGGCTGGCGATGTAATGTCCTTCCCCCAAATAAAGCAGCTCCTGCTTTCTGGAGCGGAGGTCTTGGCTAGCATGTGTGGTACCCGCTGCCCCTGCCCGCCCCTTCTCCCTGATTGGAGGGTGGCGAAAGATGAGAGGATTGAATCGCCTAGGCCTTCCGGGAGTGGGAAGGCATCGCGAACAGCAGGGAACCAGTGCCTGCGCCTTTGGGGTCTGGCCCCCTGCTCTCCCGGGCTGGAGCTGGGCTCCTGGCAGATCATCGGCGAGGCGGAAGTGGTGGGATGCTGCTGCCCAGTGGTGCTTTGGTGACAGACCACTAGGAGTAGGTCCTGGCTGCGGCGGGTGTGAAGGCAGGCAATAAAGCGGGAGCAGTCAGGGGAGGTCCAGAAGCATGGCGACAGTAGGGGGAAGGGAGGGAGGGGGAAAGCCACAAAAGCCTACTGCAGGCTGGGCGCAGTGAATCACGAATGCAATCCCAGCACTTTGGGAGGCTGAGGTGTGTGGATCACGAGGTCAGGAGATCCAGACCAGCCTGGCTTACATGGTGACACCTCGTCTCTACTAAAACTACAAAACCTAAGCCGACATGGTGGTGGGCGCATGTAGTCCCAGCTGCTTGGGAGGCTAAGGCAGGAGAATGGCGTGAACCCGGGAGGCAGAGCTTGCAGTGAGCTAAGATGTGCCACTACACTAAAGCCTGGGTGACAGAGTGAGACTGTGTTTGGAAGAAAAAGGGAGAAGAAAAGAAAGAAAAGAAAGAAAAGAGAAAGAAAGAAAGAAAGAAAGAAAGAAAGAAAGAAAGAAAGAAGAAAGAAAGAAAGAAAGAAAGAAAGAAAAGAGGAAAGGAAAGGAAAGGAAAGGAAAGGAAAGGAAAGGAAAGGAAAGGGAAAGGAAAGGAAAGGGAAGGGGAAGGAAGGGAAGGGAAGGGAAGGGAAGGGAAGGAAGGAAGGGAAGGGAAGGGAAGGGAAGGGAAGGGAAGGGAAGGGAAGGAAAGGAAAGGAAAGGAAAGGAAGAAGGAAGGAAAAAAGCCTACAGCACCCAGTATTCCCAGGCCATCTCCCATCCAAGTACTAACCAGGCCCGACTCTGCTTAGCTTCTGAGATCAGATGCGTTCAGGGTGGTATGGCCATAGATGCTAGTAGAGGCGCCTGGCTTCCCTAACAGCTCATCAACCATGACTACCGGCTTCCAGCCGGCACCACCAGCCCGGGGGCCCTGGGCTCGAATCGGGACCTATGAGCCGCTTGCCCCCGGCCTTCCCCGGGTTCCCGAGATTCCAAGGTTCCACCACATCGGGCCTACTCAGAACAGGGAGTGCCCCGAGGTGTCAGAGCCCAGGGCCCAGGATCCTGGGACACCGTCCCGACTTCAGCCCTGTCGTGGAGATGTTCTTTTGGATCCCAGGGCACTCAGGAGCTTCTGCAAGGCCCCCTCTTGCTCCACCCACACAGAGCCATCAGGGCTGGCCAAGGGTGAACAGCCTGCCCAGCTGCACGCGGCCTTTTTCTCACAACGCCCACACCACGGTCCCTTGTCCAGACCAAGACCTGGCCAGTGGGCAAGAGGACGACAGGAGTTGGGGGTTGGCAGATGGCCCTGCTTTTCCCCAGGCTGGCACTAGAGCCGGCAGCCTGATCACCGGCGAGAGTTACTGAGAGAAACCCAGTCACACCCCACAACCACCAGGAGAAAATCCACAGACCCACACACAGAAACACCTAGGTGATCGCATGCGGGAACCCACACAAGTGTGCAAACACACACAGACACACACACACATGCACGCACATGCAAACGGCTTGAAGGAGAGCAAGGAAGACATGGAGGGAGAGATTGAAACCGAGGGAGGGAAAGAGACAGCAGTCGAGGGAGACAGGGCACGGGGAGAGGGAAAGGGACAGACAGAGAGGGAGAGAAAGAGAGAGGGACAGAGAAAGAGAGAGAGACAGAGAGACAGAGAGAAGGCAACAGAAGGAGTGTGAGTTGCAGGGGCAAACCCAGAAGAGAGAGGGTAAGGGAGTTACAGAGCGAGAGCAATAGAGCCTTGGAGAGGGCGTGCCCTGCTCCGGTAGGCAGGTCCCTTTTGAGCAGACTTGGTTAGGGTGGAGGGGGCATGGGCTGGGCCAGAACAAGGTGACCAGGCCGTCCATGCAAGAGGAGTAATGGAGCTCTGAGACAGGTTTTGTCTTGGGTTAATTGCTTGCTTTGTAGGTGGTTTTTGTAGGCTCCTTCCATTGTTGGAACCTCCCTTTGCTCCTGGTACGGTGCGTTGGGACCCTAGATTTGCAGAGTTCCTCCGTCCACTTGGCAGGAGCCATGGAAATGGGTGAGCCCATGGTACCCGAGGCCTGGGTCTCTGGCATGTCCTTGGGACTGGAGTTTACACGAAGTTGGTGGCAATGGAATCTGGGTGCACAGGGACTGTTTGCCTGGTGGCTGGCAAAGCAATATCCTTCCCCTGGATAAAGCGGCCCCTGTGTTCTGGAGCAGAGGTCTTGGCTGGTGTGTGTGGCACCTGCTGCTGCTGCTTCCCACTTCCCCCAGTTTGGAAGGTTGAGGCAGCGTCCGATGAGTGCATTGAATCACCTTGGAATTCCGGGAGCGGGAAGGCAGCTCCAACGGCAGGGAACCTGTGCCTGCGCCTTTGTGGACTGCCCCCTTGACCTCCCGGGATGGACCAGAGCTCCAGGCATGGCAGCAGCAAGGCGGAAGCGGTGGTATGCTGCTGCCTGATTGTGCTTTCGGGGCGGACCCCCAAGAGTACGTCCCCAGCTGCAGCGGGTTTGTAGGCGGGCGATAAAGTGGGGGCAGAGTCCGGGGAGTTTGGAAAGGATGGCAAGAGTAGGGGAAAGGGAGGGAGGGGGGAAGCCACAAAAGACTACAGCAGGGTGGGCGCGGTGGATCACGCCTGTAACCACAGCACGTTGGGATTCAGAGGTGAGTGGATCACGAGGTCAGGAGATCCATACCAGTCTGGCTAACATGGTGAAGCCCCCTCTCTACTAAAACTACAAAACATGAGCCTGGAGTGGGGCTCGAGAGGCTGAGGCAGGAGAATGGTGTGAACGTGTGAGAGGGAGCTTGCAGTGAGCCGAGATCCCACCACTGCACTCCACCCTGGGTGATAGAGTGACACTCCGTCTGGGAGAAAAAGAAAGAAGGAAGGAAAAAAGAGAGAGAGAAGAAAGAAAGAAAGAAAGAAAGAAAGAAAGAAAGAAAGAAAGAAAGAAAGAAAGAAAGAAGGAAGGAAGGAATGAAGGAAGGAAGGAAG
>NW_022164994.1:0-64045 GCF_008728515.1 Papio anubis
CAGTGTGTCAGAACAGCAAGCAGAGTGTGCCTGGACCAGAGTGAGTGAGATGGTTTAGCTGTGTCCCCACCCAAATCTCAACTTGCATTGTATCTTCCAGAATTCCCACATGTGGGCTGGGCGTGGTGGCTCACGCCTGTAATCCCAACACTTTGGGAGGTCAAAGCGGGTGACTCAACTGAGGTCAGAAGTTTGAGACCAGCCCGGCCAACATGATGAAACCCCGTCTCTACTAAAAATACAAAAATTAACTGGGTGTGGTGGCACGTGCCTGTAGTGCCAGCTACTCAGGAGGCTGAGACAGAAGAATCACTTGAACCCAGGAGGCGGAAGTTGCACTGAGCTGAGATCGTACCACTGCACTCCAGCCTGGGCGACAGAGCAGACTCCATCTCAAAAAAAAAAAAAAAAAAATTGAGGTTTGGGAATCTCCGCCTAGATTTCAGAAGATGTATGGAAATGCCTGGATGCCCAGGCAAAAGTTTGCTGCAGGGGCAGAGCCCTCATGGAGAACCTCTGCTAGGGCAGTGCAGAAGGGAAATGTGAGGTTGGAGCCCCCAACAGAGTCCCTACTGGGGTACCACCTAGTGGAGCTATGAGAAGAGGACCACCGTCCTCCAGACCCCAGAATGGTAGTTCCACTGACAGCTTGCGCCATGCGCATGGAAAAGTTGCAGACACTCAATGCCAGCTTGTGAGAGCAGCCAGGAGGGAGGCTGTACCCTGCAAAGGCACAGGGGTGGAGCTGCCCAAGACCATGAGAACCCACCTCTTGCATCAGCATGACCTGGATGTGAGACCTGGAGTCAAAGGAGACCATTTTGGAGCTTTAAAATTTGACTGCTCCACTGGATTTCGGACTTGCATGGGCCCTGTAAGTCCTTTGTTTTGGCCAATTTCTCTCATTTGGAATGGCTGTATTTACCCAATACCTGTATCCCAGTTGTATCTAGAAAGTAACTAGTTCGCTTTTGATTTTACAGGCTCATAGGCAGAAGGGACTTGCCTTGTCTCAAATGAGACTTTGAAGGGGTGACCTGCCCCTCCACACCCGTGAGCGTTTCTTGTTAGGTGGAACGAGAGACTTGAGAAAAGAAATGAGACACGGAAACAAAGTATAGAGAAAGAAAAAGTGGGCCCAGGGGACTGGCGCTCAGCATACAGAGGACTCTGAGTTCCGTCAGTATTTATTGATCATTATTTTTACCATCTTAGAAAAAGGGAAGTGGCAGGATAATAGAATCATCGTAGGGAGAAGGTCAGCAGTAAGACATATGAATAAAGATCTCTGTGACATGAATAAGTTTAAGGAAAAGTGCTGTGCCTTGATATGCATATGCAAACATCTCCATAAACCTTTTTAGTGCATAAAGAGCAGTATTGCCGCTAGCACGTCCCACCTTCAGCCCTAAGGCGGTTTTCTCCTTTCTCAGTTAACAGAACATACAATCGGGTTTTACACTGAGATGTTCCATTGCCCAGGGACGGGCAGGAGACAGATGCTTTTCTCTATCTCAACTGCCAAGAGGCCTTCTTTCCTCTTATACTAGTCCACCTCAGCACAGACCCTTCACAGGTATCAGGCTGGGGGACGATTAGGTCTTTCCGTTCCCCCGAGGCCATATTTCAGACTATCACATGGGGAGAAACCTTGGACAATACCTAGCTTTCCTAGGCAAAGGTCCCTGCGACCTTCTGCAGTGTATGTGTCCCTGGGTACTTGAGATTAAGAGAATGGTGATGACTTTTAACCAGCAAGCTGCCTTCAGTCACTTGTTTAACAAAGCACACCCTGCACAGCCCAAATCCGTTAAACCTTGAGTCACCCCAGCACATGTCTCTTGCAAGGACAGGGTTGGGGGTAGGGTCACAGATTAACAGCATCTCAAATACAGAACAAAATGGAGTCTCTTATGTCTACTTCTTTCTATATAGACACAGTAACAGTCTGATCTCTCTTTCTTTTCCTCACAAGACTTTGGACTGTGGACTTTGGGGTTAATACTGAAATGAGTTAAGACTTTGAGGGACTGTTGGGAAGGCATGATTGGTTTTGAAATGTGAGGACATGAGATTTGGAGGGGCTGGGGCAGGATGATATGGGGTTTTGCTGTGTCCCCACCCAAATCTCAACTTGAATTGTATATCCCAGAATTCCCATGTGTTGTTGGGAGGGACCCGGGGGAGGTAATTGAATCATGGGGACCCGTGCTATTCTGGTGATAGTGAATAAATCTCATGAGATCTGATGGGTTTATCAAGGGGTTCTGCTTTTGCTTATTCCTCATTTTTCTCTTCCGCTGCCATGTACAAAGTGCCTTTTGCCTCTCGCCATGATTCTGAGGCCTCCCCAGCCATGTGGAGCTGTAAGTCCATTTTTTTTTTTTTTTTTTTTTTTTTTGAGACGGAGTCTTGCTCTGTCGCCCAGGCTGGAGTGCAGTGGCCGATCTCAGATCTCAGCTCACTGCAAGCTCCACCTCCCAGGTTCACGCCATTCTCCTGCCTCAACCTCCCGAGTAGCTGGAACTGCAGGTGCCCACCACTACGCCCAGCTAATTTTTTTGTATTTTTAGTAGAGACGGGGTTTCACTGTGTTAGCCAGGATAGTCTCGATCTCCTGACCTCGTGATCCGCCCGCCTTGGCCTCCCAAAGTGCTGGGATTACAGGCGTGAGCCACCGTGCCCGGCCTGTAAGTCCAATTAAACCTCTTTTTCTTCCCAGTCTCAGGTATGTCTTTATTAGCAGTGTGGAAATGGGCGAATACAGTAAGCCAGGAAGAGAGGAGCTGGAAGTAAGGTCAGAGTTGTAACAAAGTGTGGGGAGTGCAAGGGGAGAGGAGAAGGGGGAGGAAGAGAGCAAATAACAATTATAAAAAGTGACTTTAGCTTTGTTGGAGCTCAGAAAATGATACCCCAAAGGATGGCACTTTGGCATGCTGAGTACTTCAGAGACTAAAAAGCCTCTAAGCAAAGTCTCTCTGACCTCCTGCCCTCCTGTCTGTCGCCTTCCTTTGTCCCCTGAAGAGTCACAGAAACCGTATTTCCTCTTCCCCAAGGTTTATCACAGAAACTAGAACTTCTCTCCCCACGAACAAGCCATAAAACCTAGAAAGGTCACTCTCTATGTTCTCCGTTGAAGACCCTCATTCCAAAAGGGTCCTGCCCCAAACCTAGGAGGAAAGAATGCTGCATAGAGAGGCCAAGAAGGATCTGAACAGACAGGCCTTGCTGGGTTTCCCCGCTTGGTCCGTTACCATTAGATCATACCCTTTTGTCCAATCACATTCCTACACCGCTGCCCGTTCTTCATCAGACCCAAGCACAGAAACACAGTTTTCTCTGGGTCTTTTGGTTTTCATTTCTGAAGACTCTGGCGTCACCTAAAACTTTGATGAAGTACATTTGTTATGCTTTTCTCTTATTCACCTTTCTTTTACTATGGGAGTACCAGCCATGACCCTTATGATGGGTGAGGAAAGATATCACACTTTTTTACCTTTACAGCTTTTATTGTGACTGGGAACTGTTGGAAGGATTTGAATAGAGTAGTAGTAATGTGATTTGACTTAACATTTTAGCATCATCACTGTGGTTGCTGTGTTAAGAATAGGCCTGAGAGACAAGGATGGAAACAAGTAAATGTTAGGAGGCTGTTGCAGTAGACCAGAGGAGTAACAATAGAGGTGGTGAGAAGTAGTTGGATTCTGAATATATTTTGAAGCTAGAGTCAACCGGATTTAAAGACACAGTGGATGTGGGATGTGAGAAAAAGAGAAAAAACAGAGGAGCCTCCACAGTTTTTGGCCTAAGAATAAACTTTAGAGATTATTCTATAAGAGGATATCTAGAGCTATCATATTCTTATTTTGCTGTTGAGATGGAATTTCACTCTTGTTGCCCAGGCTGAAGTGCAATGGCGCGATCTAGGCTCACCGCAACCCCTGCCTCCCAGGTTCAAGTGATTCTCCTGCCTCAGCCTACTGAGTAGCTGGGATTACAGGCATGCACCACCACGCCTGGCTAATTTTGTATTTTTAGTAGAGACAGGGTTTCACCATATTGGCCAGGATGGTCTCAATCTCTGATCTCGTGATCTGCCCACCTCGGTTTCCCAAAGTGCTGGGATTACAGGCGTGAGCTACCGCACCCGGTGAGGTGGAGTCTTACTCTGTCGCCCAGGCTGGAATGCCATGGCACAATCTCGGCACACTGCAACCTCCACCTCCTGGGTTCAAGCGATTCCACTGCCTCCATCTCCCGAGTAGCTGGGATTATAGGCATGCGCCAGCCACCGTGCCTAACTAATTTTGTATTTTTAGTAGAGACGGGGTTTCACCACGTTGGCCAGGGTGGTCTCAAACTCCTGAACTCAGTAGTAGAATAGGAGGCATATGGCCTCCCAAAGTGCTGGGATTACAGGCATGAGCCACTGTACCCAGCCTGTGTTAGATGACTTATTGTCTAACCCTTAAAATTTTTATAATTGTCTTTTTCTTTTAAAATTCTTATTTTTAAAAAATTGGTTTGGTTTTGTTTTTGAAACAGGGTCTCACCCTATTGTCCAGGGCATGATCTCAGCTCACTGCAGCCTCTACCTCCCAAGTTCAAGCAATCCTTCCACCTCAGCATCCCTAGTAGTTGGGGTACAAGCATGCACCACCACACCTGGCTAATCTTTTTGTATTTTTTGTGGGGATGGGGTTTAGCTATGTTGCCCAGGCTGGTCTTGAACTCCTGGGCTTGAGGGATCTTCCCAGGTTGGTCTCCCAAAGCGCTGGAATTACAGATGTGAGCCACCATGCCCAGTCTCCATCTTGGTTCTAACCTCCAAGCTGCCCTTCTTAATCCCTGAGTGTAGGTTGAGCTAACTTTGAGAGGAACTTAGTTTACAGTTTAACTTTGTATGACCACTTGAGACTGAAAAATGACTCCCAAGCACTTAGTCTACTACAGACAATGAACAAGTTGTCAAACCTGCTCAGTAGTTCAGTTTCCTGCAGGAAAGTATATGTCACTCTGGCATAAGAATGATTTTGAGCTGAAAGCAATTGAGAAAAACCAAACACAGGGCAAGCTCCCTGCCCTCCCTATATGAAAACAGGGCATATATTCTCCTTGTGCAGGCGACCGCCCCCTTTCCCATGTCAAGAAGGGAAGAACAGCTCTTATCCCCAGAGATGGAAATGGCAAGAGAGAGATGACGTGTCTACATGAATAAACCTTACTAACTAGCCCTAATCTCCCATTAGTATTTCCCATATATTTACCTCCCCACAATTTACTACCTCCTAGAAGTAGAAAGTCAGAAACCCCTTTCCTTTGCCTTGTGACTTCTCTATACATTTATTGTCCTTCCTCTAAATGGCATAAAAACCCCCAAGCCTCGCTGCCTCTTCTCTTCTCTATGGATCACCCCCACCTTTTGCCACATTAAACTTATAAAATAAAACCTGGGGCCAGGCGTGGTGGCTCACGCCTGTAATCCCAGCTCTTTGGGGGGGCCAAGGCGAGTGGATCATCTGAGGTCAGGAGTTAGAGACCAGCCTGGCCAACACAGCAAAACCCTGATAGAGCAAAGGAAAAACCTTTTCCTCCTCGGCAACCCTCTTTAGATATTACCAAGGAAGATCTCCCAGAGGGTGGAGCGATAGGCACAGAGAACACCAACTGGTGAGCCCTTCCTGGGGGACAAATTGGAACCTGATTAGGAAATTCCTCATTCCTAGGGTAAGAAACCGTCTGCTCATTTGTCTAGAATTTCTACAGAATGCTTTGTATTTCCCTTTCCTAATGGGAGGGTTTTCCTGGCCCCATTCAACCATTGTACATTGGTGGGAGATGGGGCACAGATACCTTGTCTTTTTAGTTCGTACGTCTCTGGATCAAAAACAGCCACGTCTGAACATGGTGCAAGCACTGCCTCGCATCATTCCCAAATATAAGGGCTATCACATGTCACCTAGAGATTCTGAACTTTGAGCTTAATCCTGTAACTGGACAGGATTTGAGGGTTGTCTCTCTTTGTGGGGTATTTTGCATATGGAAAGGAGAGAGAAACTAATATGTATGGTGATAAATAGATAAAAGTGGGCTGGGTATGGTGGCTTACATCTGTAATCCCAGCACTTTCTGAGACTGAGATGGGCGGATCCCCTGAAGTCAGGAGTTCGAGACCAGCCTGGCCAACATGGTGAAACCTCGTCTCTACTAAAAGTACAATAACTAGCTGGGCATGGTGGCGGGCACCTGTAATCCCAGCTACTCTAGAGGCCGAGGCAGGAGAATCAGTTGGACCCAGGAGGCAGAGATTGCAGTGAGCCAAGATCGTGCCATTGCACTCCAGCCTGGGCGAAAAGAGCAAAACTCAGGCTCAAAAAAAAAAAAAAAAAAAAAAGATAAAAGTGATATTATAGATATTAGATAGATATTTATTAGATTGATAAAAGTGATTAAACAGGCCAGGCGCAGTGGCTCATGCCTATAATTCCAGTACTTTGGGAGGCCAAGGTGGGTGGATCACTTGAGCTCAGGAGTTCAAGACCAGCCTGGTCAACATGGTGAAACCCCGTCTCTACTAAAAACTAAAAAAAAAAAAAAAAAAAAAAAAAAAAATTAGCTGGGCGTGGTGGCCTGCACCTGTAGTCCCAGCTAGTCGGGAGGCTGAGGCACAAGAATCACTTGAACCCAGGAGGCATAGGTTGCTATGAGCCAAGATTGTGCCACTAGACTCCAGCCTGGATGACAGAACAAGAATCTGTGTAAATAAATAAATAAAGCTTCTGAAAGATAATACAGAAAACTATCTTCATAACCTTGGAGTAAGGAAGTTCTTAAGTCATTAAATATACTAACAATAAAGGAAAAGATTGTTGTATTGAGCGTTAAAGTTGAAAGCATTTAATTTTTAAGGCACCATTAAGGCAAGCCACAAATTTCAATCAAAACCACAATGAGATACCACCTTACACCAACTAGGATGTCTAGAATCAAAAAGACAAACAATAACAAGTGTTGGTGAGGATGTGGAGAAATCAGGACTGTCACATACTGCTGGTAGGAATGTAAAACGGAAGAGTGGCTGTGGAAAACATTTTGAGTTTTGCTTTGTGGCAAGCCACAAATATATAAGAATATATAAGAACTCCTAGGCCAGGTGCAATGGCTCACGCCTGTAATCCCAGCATTTTGGGAGGCCAAGGTGGGCAGATCACTTGAGGTCAGGAGTTCGAGACCAGCCTGGCCAACATGGTGAAACCCCATCTCTACTAAAAATGCAAAAATTAGCCAGGCTTGGTGCTGCATGCCTGTAATCCCAGCTACAGGCTGAGGCATGAGAATCACTTGAACCCAAAGGTTGCAGTGAGCTGAGATCACGCCACTGCACTCCAGCCTGGGCAACAGAGTGAGACTCTGTCTCAAAAAAAAAAAAAAAGAAAAGAAAAGAAAAAAGTCAGAGAACCCAAAAGAAAAACAGGCAAAGGATTCAAGCAAAATATGATATCCAAATAGTCAAAAATGTAGAAAAATTCCTCAACCTCATTAGTAATCAAATTAGGTAGAAGTGCAAATAAAAACATAATGAAATATAATATCATTACACATGTTCCAAATTAGCTGAAATTTTAAAATGTGATAATGCCAAGAGTTAAAAGCATTTGACATTATCTAGTAAAATTTAAGATTCAACTATTTGTGACCCAGTCATCTCACTCTTATGAACCTGTGCTTGTGTCCACTTGGAGTCATGTACAAGGATGTTCGCAACAGCAACTGTTTATCAGCAATTAAATGGCTACATTGTCATCTGTTCATACAAGGTAAAAATTTGGCACTACAGTGAAAATGAATGAAGTATAGCTACAGGCAACAATATATATGAATCTTGAAAACCTAATATTAAGTAATGGAAGCCCAGACAAAAGAATACACGCTGTCTGAAATACTTGTTCATTTATATCAAGTTCAAAGCCAGGCAGAACTAAACTTCGACGTTTGGAAAGGCATACATGGGTATTATAACCAGAAAGTAAAGTAAGGAAATTATTACTGCTAATGTCAATGTAGTAGTTTCCTCTGGGGGCTGGGAAGGGGATTTAATGGCGAATAGGTACATATGAACCCTGGGTTACTGGCAATCTATTCCTAGATCTAGGGAGTGGCTACACTCTTTATGTTAACCTAAATTAATGTTTAAACACTCTTCCTTTAATAAATGGTTTTCTAAAGTAATCTAAAAAACCCAAAACAGGCCAGGCGCGGTGGCTCAAGCCTGTAATCCCCGCACTTTGGGAGGCCGAGACGGGCGGATCACGAGGTCAGGAGATCGAGACCATCCTGGATAACACGGTGAAACCCCGTCTCTACTAAAAAATACAAAAAACTAGCCGGGCAAGGTGGCGGGCGCCTGTAGTCCCAGCTACTCGGGAGGCTGAGGCAGGAGAATGGCGTAAACCCGGGAGGCAGAGCTTGCAGTGAGCTGAGATCCGGCCACTGCACTCCAGCCTGGGGGACAGAGCGAGACTCCGTCTCAAAAAAAAAAACAAAAACAAAAAACAAAAACCCAAAACAACAAAAAACTTCCCAGTTAGAAATTACAGCTGTGAGTGATCAATCTGCTGCTTATCATAGACATTTGTATAGCTCTTTTGTCTATTTGTTGACATTTTTGTGGTCACAATGGGAAAGAGAGAGAGCTAAGTAAATGTCATCCATTTCTATAGCATCTCTATGTTTTAAGATGAAGCTCTGTGGTTTGTAATGTATTTCCCCTAAAGGAAATAAAATTTTAAAGAGTTAACATTAGAATTCAGAGAATCACCATTTGCAAAATTAATTTTTTAATATTAAAGTGTTTATCAAAATAAAATACTTTAAATGTGCCCCTTATACATTTTTAAGTTAACATCTAAAATTTGACATCACAAATGTAAATAGTTACAAAGCATGTAATTACTGGCAGATTTGTAAAAATTGTTTGTAATTAAACATCATTTTTATAAATATATTCAGTAGAATACATGTAAAAGACAGAGGCCAGAGGCTATCACCTAATTTAAAAATACATGAAAAAGTACTTATTTACTTGTTTGTTTTTGTAGGTTGGGCAGTGGCTCGCCATGTTGTCCAGGCTGGTCTTGAACTCCGGGGCTCAAGCAATCCTCCCACCTCAAGACTCCCAAAGTTCTGGGACTACAGTCACAAGACACCACAGCAGCTAAAAAGGTCTTTATTTTCATCAAAGTGTTATTTTTAGCATTAAAATTTTGTCATTTTTTCCTCCTTGATCTAGTATTCACATTCCATTTTTCTCACAGATTTTATCATGATCTATTTTATGCTTGGATTGATCGCCTTTTCCCCTAGAGCCTAAGGAGGGTGTAGCCCTGCCAACAACTTGTTTTCAGCCCAATGAAACCCATTTCAGACTTCTGACCTGCAGAACTAGAAACTAAACTGAAACTACATCCATAACATTTTTTTTTTCCAGGAGAAATAACTTTATTTGGACTGAGAGCTGGAGAATGAGAATAGGACCTGAGACAGCATATTGGGCGAAGGAGGAGAGGTGAGGTTCCCAAACGGCAGTCAAAGCTCATGGACCAAACGAATTCTACTTCCCAGCAACCTTGCAGTTAGTGCAACCAACAAAAGGCCTGCTGGGGAATGTATTTGCCGCTAAATTCCCCAAGTATGCCAACATTACAAAAAAGATAGAGGTTTTTCATCATAATTAAATTTCCACAAACCTCCCCAATCACAAGTATTATAAGCAGAAGTAAAAAACCATGTTTTACAGATCTCAAACTTGTCTTCAATATTTAGCTCATCACCTTCAAAAACTAGTTCCCTTGCTAAACTCATTAGCTATATGATCTATCCAAGCAGCAAGAAGGTGGCCAGGCCATGGCAATCCTCTTCCCATTTTCCCTAGCCGCTCAGGGCTGAACAGCAGGGTGAGGCTCAGGTGGGGGTAGGGGTGGAGAGCACAAGGGCTACTTTTCCCAGTACAACATGGCAGCTTGATGGGCGAGCAGAACTGGTGAGACTTGAGAGAAGGGTCCAGGGCCTGTATTCAGTCAGAATCACTGATGGAAGAAGAGAGGGAAGAGGAGGAATGTTTGCCATGCTCGTGGTGCTTATGCATCTTTTTATGGGCTTTCTTCATTTTCTTCTGCATCTTGTCCACTATCACTGCTGGTCCGGCCATGCCAGGAGCCAAGGGATTCACAGGAGGCATTCCAGGGGCAGGCGGTGGGTATGGAGAAGGTAGGGACCCGAGGGTTGGCATCCTGGATACCCTGGCTGTGGCACAGGATGAGGGGCCTACCTGGGGGGAAAGCTGGATTGCCCTGGGGAGGTCCTGGGGGAGGAGGACAGGGGCCTGGGGGAAAGGGTGGGTTGATAGGTGGCGGGATTGGAACCTCCAAGGTACCCGATGTTGGGGGGATATGGATTTGGCCCTGGCTGCCCGGCATTGAAATTCCATGTTTAGGTGTGTCCTCCAGCCTGGAGAACTACCAGGATTTCCACATAAGAAATGTCTCTTTTCTGGCCGGGTGCAGGGGCTCATGCCTGTAATCCCAGCACTTTGGGAGGCCGAGGCGGGTGGATCACGAGGTCAGGAGTTCGAGACCAGCCTGGCCAAGATAGTGAAACCCTGTCTCTTTCCACCACCACCTGGGCTTGATGAGTTCTCCCCATAAAATATGTTTTTTAAAAAAGAAATCATGGCCGGGCACGGTGATTCACACCTGTAATCCCAGCACTTTCTGAGGCTGAGGTGGGCGGATCACTTGAGGTCAGGAGTTCAAGACTATCCTGACCAACATGGTGAAACCCCATCTCTACTAAAAATATGAAAATTAGCCAGTTGTGGCCAGGCGTGGTAGCTCACGCCTGTAATCCCAGCACTTTGGGAAGCTGAGGTGGGCAGATCACGAGGTCAGGAGATCGAGACCATCCTGGATAACACTGCGAAATCCCATCTCTACTAAAAATACAAAAAAGTAGCTGTGCGTGGTGGCGGGCGCCTGTAGTCCCAGCTACTCGGGAGGCTGAGGCAGGAGAATGGCGTGAACCCGGGAGGCAAAAGTTGCAGTGAGCCGAGATTGCACCACTGCACTCCAGCCTGGGCCACAGAGCAAGACTCCGTCTCAAAAAAAAAAAAAAAAAAAAGGAAAATTAGCCGGCCGTGGTGGCACATGCCTGTAATCCCAGCTACTTGGGAGGCTGAGGCAGGAGAATTGCTTGAACCTGGGAGGCGGGGGTTGCAGTGAGCCGACATCGTGCCATTGCACTCCAGCCTGGGCAACAAGAGCGAAACTCTGTCTTAAAAAAAAAAAAGAAAAGAAATTATTTGTCATCCTAAAGGTCGAAGTGTCTTGACAGTACATTCCAGACTCAGTAATCATTACAATTATTAGTGGTACATAAT
Source organism: Papio anubis (assembly GCF_008728515.1). Lineage (NCBI taxonomy): Eukaryota > Metazoa > Chordata > Mammalia > Primates > Cercopithecidae > Papio > Papio anubis. The sequence continues at coordinate 11,435 of NW_022164994.1, forward strand.
TAGATGAAAACAATAATGATACAAATTTTGATAAATTATTATTAAACAAAAAAGGAAATGAAGCTCAATTAAATGGATGTCATGTAGAAGTCTTTTTTTTCTTTTTCTTTTTTTTCTGAGACAAAGTCTCACTCTGTTGCCCAGGCTGGAGTGCAGTGGTGCAATCTCGGCCCACTGCAACCTCTACCTCCTGGGTCCAACCAGTTCTCCTGCCTCAGCCTCCCAAGTAGCTGGGATTACAGGCACGCACCACCATGCCCAGCTAATTTTTGTACTTATAGTAGACGATGGAGTTTCACCATGTTAACCAGGCTGGTCTCAAACTCCTGACCTCGTGATCCACCCGCCTCGGCCTCCCAAAGTGCTGGGATTACAGGCGTGAGCCCAGCCGGAGGTAAGCCTTTCTTTCGCAAAGCTTGAGGAGGCAATTGTGAAAGAGGAGGTGAAGAGGAAGAAACAACCTGATTGCTTCACTCTCTTCACACCTATGGGCAGTTTTGGGAAAGTGCCTTTGGAAGTTGAGTTTATGAATTGTTTTCCTTGAAATTATTCATGCCAGGCCAGGCGCGGTGGCTCATGCCTGTAATCCCAGCACTTGGGGAGACCGAGGAAGGCGATCATTTGAGGTCAGGAATTTGAGACCAGCCTGGCCAACATCGTGAAACCCATCTCTACCAAAAATACAAAAATTACCCTGGCATGGTGGTGAGCATCTGTAATCCCAGCTACTTGGGAGACTGAGACAGGAGAATCCCTTGAACCTGGGAGGTGGAGTGTGCAGTGAGCTGAGATCTTGCCACTGCACTCCAGCCAAGGCGGCAGAGTGCGACTATCTCAAAGGAAAAAAAAAAAAAATCCATGACATCATGGTAGGCTGAATAATCATCCCCATATTGTCCACATCCTAATCCCATTAATGTTACTTTATGTGGCAGAAGAAACTTTGCATTCATGATTAAATTCAGGATCTTGAGATGGGTGGGAGATTATCCTGCATTGTCTGCATGGGCTCAGTGTAATCACGGAGTCCTTGTAAGAGGGAGGCAGGAGATCAGAGGGACACAATGTGATGTACTGATGGAGGCATCGAAATTCACAGATGCTCTGCTGTGGCCTTCAAAGAGGAAAGAGGAGGCCATGAGCCAAGGAAAGCAAGGAATGCAGCTCTGAAAACTAGAAAAGACAGGAACAGAATTCTTCCCTAAGCTTCCAGAGGCAGCATGGGCGTGCCAGCACCCTGGCTGCTGCCCTGTGAAACCTATTTCAGACTTCCAACCTCCAGAACCATAAGGTCATAAATGTGTGCTGTTTAAAGCTACTCAGATTGTTGTAATGTGTTACAGCAAAAATAAGAATTTAATACTCCCATTTCTCTCTTGGGAAGTCTTTTTGTACTTATGTTAATACAGACAATAACACCTCTGTTAATATAGACAATATGGAACCTACTGTTCTGTTTGTAAAGTGACCGTTTTTCCAGTTTAAAAAAAAATGTCTAGGATACCTTATCTTTTTTTTTTTTTCTTTTTTTGAGACAGAGTCTTGCTCTGTCACCCAGGCTGGAGAGTAGTAGCTCCATCACGGCTCATTGCAGCCTTATCCTCTCCAAACTCAGGTGATTCTCCCACCATAGCCTCCCAAGTAGCTGGGACTATAGGCATGAACCACCATGCCTGGTTACTTTTTTTTTGAGACAGAGTTTTGCTCTTGTCACCCAGGCTGGAGTGCAAAGGCGTGATCTCGGCTCACTGCAACCTCCGCCTCCTGGGTTCAAGCGATTCTCCTGCCTCAGCCTCCCGAGCAGCTGGGATTACAGGCAATTTTTGTATTTTTTGTAGAGACAGCGTTTCACCATGTTAGTCAGGATGGTCTGGAACTCCTGGGCTCAAGCAATCTGCCCACCTCAGCCTCCCAAAATGCTGGCCTTACAGGCGCAAGCTGCTGCACCCAGCTACCTTATCCTTTCTTTCAAATTGCCCCCACCTCCCACACATACCCGAAGGTTAATGAGGAGACAGACATTTGATCAGCACATCTGATTTTCTGCAAGATTACAACCTGTTCAGTTGCTGTAGCCCTCGGGTCTCCTGGATATTATAAAACATTCTGTACTGTGGAGCACCACAAGGTGATCCACCCCAGTAATGCTAATACTTTGGGAAACTGAGGTGGAAGAAATGCTTGAGGCCAGGAGTTTGAGGCTACAGTGAGCCATGATCACACCCTCCACTCCAGCCTGGAAGATAGGGAGAGTCCTTGTCTCTTAAAAAAATATATATATATGGCCGGCCGCAGTGGCTCACGCCTGTAATCGCAAGACTTTGGGAGGCAGAGGCGAGAAGATCACCTGAGGCCAGGAGTTCAAGACCAGCCTGGCCACATGGCAAAACCCTGTCTCTACTAAAAATACAAAAAAATTAGCTGGGTGTGGTGGCGTGCACATCCCAGCTACTCAAGAGGCTGAAGCAGGAGAATCTTTTGAACCCGGGAGGTGGAGGTTGCAGTGAGCTGAGATCACACCATTGTACTCCAGCCTGGGCAACAAGAGTGAAACTCCATCTCAAAAATAAATAAATAAATAAAATAATAATTTTAAAATAATTAAAATTTTTAGAAAGGAATTCTGCACTTTGGGTCTTATTTTCCTCATTTTCCAGTTGAAGAGACCTGATTACATGAATTTTTTTTTTTTGAGACGGAGTCTTGTTCTATTGGCAGACTGGAGTGCAGTGGCACCATCTCGGCTCATTGCAACCTCCACCTCCCGGATTCAAGCAATTCTCCTGTCTCAGCCTCCCTAGTAGCTGGCACTACAGGTGCAGGCCACCACACCTGGCTAATTTTTGTATTTTTATTAGAGACAGGGTTTCACCATGTTGGCCAGGATGGTCTCAATCGCTTCACCTCGTGATCCGCCCACCTCGGCCTCCCAAAGTGCTGGGATTACAGGGGTGAGCCACCGCGCCCGGCCCTGATTACATGATTTCTAAAGACACTTCCAGTTCTAAGAAATTATAATTCTATTTTCTGCCAGTGATGGGCATTTCTTGAACTTTATCAAGAATGCAGAAAATAGTCTTCACTCCATCTGCTGAGAACTAAAAAATGTACAGGGTCCTGTCTCCCTAGGACCACTAACATGAGAGGCTCTCGCTGAGGAGGGACTTTAGTACAGGATGGATTCTTTTGTATTTAGGATGGTGACTTCCTCACTTGGAAATTCTCTGTGTACATTTAGAATTATCTGGAAAGCAGACCACAAGATGTACAGAACGAATGGCTGAACACAGAAACCAGAAAAAAGGAGAAAAGTCATCTCAGTTCCAGAGAAGGTTTCATAGGCTGTCTCCCCTTACTAGAACAATCCTCCCACATCCCACCCCTCACCTGTCTCATTCCTGCTGATTCTTCAGCTTGCAACTCAAGTGTCATTTCTGGGAATTCTTACTTCAGCCAAAGATAGGTTAGGTTCCCACAACCTGACTGTGCTTTGTCACATCCATCCCCCTCATGAAGGCCAAGCAGTATTGCCCTCCCTAAGCTGCGAGCCTGGGAAGGGCAGGGAGTGTGGCTCTCACACTCATCCTGTTCCCAGCGCAGTGCCTGCCACTTAGTGGGTGCCCAACAGATTTGCATTTAATGATGGCCCCTCTGCTGGCCTTCAGATTTCAGTGCTTATGGAATAATTATTTCTGTCCCCTGCCACTCAGCCCTGTACTCTGCTTTGTGATGGAAAAGAGGAAACCAGGAATAAGAAAATGTGCCCCACAGATTTTGCCAAAACCATAATCTGTTAGATAAATTGCTGAGAGGGAAAACACTAGAATACTTCAAACACTCATTCCATTCAACACAAAATACTTAAATATACATACTTTGGGAAAGTACATCACGTATCACCACAGAGCAAATGCTGTTGGATTGCCATTATATAAGGAATATCTCATACTCAGTTTCTGGATTTCTGCAACAACTGGTAAAAGGAAAAATATCACATTTCTTAAATTTATATATGTGTAGGCTGGGTGCAGTGGCTCACGCCTGTAATTCCAGCACTTTGGGAGGCCAAGAGGGGAGGATCACTTGAGGTCAGAAGTTTCAGACCAGGCTGGCCAACATGGTGAAACCCCGTCTCTACTAAAAATACAAAAAATTAGCCAGGTGTGGTGGTGGACGCCTGTAATCCCACCTACTTGGGAGGCTGAGGCAGGAGAATCACTTGAACCTGGAAGGCGGAGGTTGCAGTAAGCTGAGATCTCGCCACTACACTCCAGCCTGGGTGACAGAGCAAGACTCTGTCTCAAAAAAAATAAAAAGATTTTTAAAAAAATTTATACATGTATAATTGAATAAGCACAGAATATCTCTGAAAAGATATACCAGTAACTGAGAATTAGCCAAGCCACACCCACACACTTTACTGTCTACATTAACTTGACTTTGCTATTCCACTGTCTTTACCAACAATACTTTAGTATTTCAGGAAGCTCATACCCCAAAAATAAAAACTGTAGCAGGAATGGTTAATGGATACAAAAAAATAGAATGAATAAAATGTAGTATTTGATAGCACAACACGGTGACTCTAAACAATAATAATTTAGTGTGCATTTAAAAATAACTAAAAGTACTAAAAGTACAATAGTATCATTATTATTTTTTCTTGAAACAGAGTCTCACTCTGCCACCGTGTTGTCCAGGCTGTCTCAAACTCCTGACCTTAAATGATCCACCCACCTCAACCTCCCAAAGTCCTGGGATTACAGGCGTGAGCCACTGTGCCTGGCCTAATTGTATTGTTTGTAACACAAAGGATAAATGCTTGAGGTCATGGATATCCCATTTACCCTGATGTGATTATTACACATTGCATGCCTGTATCAAAATATCTCGTGTATCCCATATACCCTGCACTCACAAAATAAATTTTTTTAAAAAACTTTTTATTTCTATAGGTTTTTGGGGAACAGGTGGTATTTGGTTACACGAGTAAGTTCTTTAGTGGTGATTTGTGAGATTTTGGTGCACCCATCACCCGAGCAGTATACACTGAACCCAATTTGTGGTTTGTTATTCCTCTCTCCCTTCCCACCCTCTCCCCTCAATCCCCAAAGTCCATTGTATCATTCTTATGCTTTTTTTTTTTTTTTTTGAGATGGAGTTTCGTTCTTGTTGCCCAGGCCAGAGTGCAATGGCATGATCTTGGCTCAGCACAACCTCCGCCTCCCGGGTTCAAGCCATTCTCCTGCCTCAGCTTCCCTAGTAGCTGGGATTACAGGCATGTGCCACCACACCCGGCTAATTTTGTATTTTTAGTAGAGACGGGGTTTCTCCATATTGGTCAAGCTGGTCTCCAACTCCCGATCTCAGGTAATCCGCCCACCCCTGCCTCCCAAGTCCTGAGATTACAGGCATGAGCCACAGCGCCCGGCCCTTTATATATCTATATATTTTAATTTAAAACACTTTTTAAAATAAAACTTTTAAATAATGTTATTGTTCATTTCAGGAATACCCAGACAACGTATTTTAAACTGCTTAGCTTTCCAGTACACAGTTATCAAATGATTATTCATGCTAAAAAAAACCTTTATAAACCCTCACCTTGCTAAATCATGATCCGTACCCAAACTTAATCTGAACCCTTCACTGAAAGACCCACCTTAATCCAGCCTAGAACCTCATAAATACCCTCCCTTTGCCCTCTCCTCCCAGATGCAGCTAAAGTTCCGCAAGGCAGTGTGCTCCCTTGCTATGACATGAATAAACTCAGCTTTGCCTATCTGTGAGATTTCGGGTGGTATTTCAGGGCGCTGACATTTGGCAAAACTAATAGTATAGGTTACATCGGAGGAGGGAACGGAGAGAAGAAATGTGGAAGGTGTCTTTTTGGACCTTTGAATTTTTACGTGGGCACGTATTGTCTATTCGAAAATAAATGCTAAAACAACAAAAAGTTTAAATGCAGGACACCATTGTGTAATCTCCTCTCTGACCGGAAGGTGTCGCCTCCACCTTTCCTGGGGCTGGGGAAGGGGAAAGATGTAGAGAGGAAAGGCCCCGGGGAAACAGCGGGGACCTAGATTGAAACTGGAAATTTTAACTCCTGGCAAGAAGGGTCCAGAATCTCTCTTCACAATAATGGCTAATATTTACTGGATACATATTAAATGCCAATGAAGATTTTTAAAACAGGCCGGGCACAGTGGCTCAGGAGGCTGTGGCCAGTGGACCCGTCAAGTCCAGGAGTCAGAGAAAAGTCTGGGCAACATGGTGAAACCCGGTCCCTATTTTTTAAAAATAAAAAATGAAAGATTTTTAAAACAGCATTCTTCTTTTCTTTTTTTGAGATGGAGTCTCGCTTTTTCACCCAGGCTGGAGTGCAGTGGTGTGATCTTGGCTCACTGCACCCCCACCTCCCAGGTTCAAGCAAATCTCTGGCCTCCCAAGTAGCTGAGATTACAAGCGTGCGCCACCATGCTAGGCTAATTTTTATATTTTTAGTAGGGGTTTCACTATGTTCGCCAGGCTGGTCTCGAACTCCTGACCTCAAAGTGATCCGCCTGCCTCAGCCTCCCAAAGTGCTGGGATTACAGGCGTGAGCCACCGCACCCAGTTTTAAAACAGCATTCCTAAGGTAAAATTGGTATACAATTAACAGCACATATTTAGTGTACAATTTGATGAATATTAACGTATGCAACCATGAAACTATCATCATAATCAAGATAATGGAACATATCACTCCCAAAGCTTTCTTGTGCCAATTTGCAATCCCTCCCTTCCTCCCTGTCAGTTTTAAGTACTTTACGTAGATAATTTTGTCTTTACTACCACTCTTTGAGATATTATCTCTCACATTTTACCAAGGAGGAAACTGAGGTATGGTTAGATTAAATAAATTACCCAAAGTCATTCAGCTAGCAAGATGTAGAGCTGTTATTTGAACACAGGCTGATTGACACCAGATATATACTACATCAGCAATTTTCAAACTGGAGTACATGTATCTCTGGGGTGTACACAGCCTTTCCAACAGGGATCGGGCTGAAATTTCCAGATTTTTGACTTCCACATGCAGTCTCCATCTTGACACTTCGCCAAGAATGTTCTCTACGTGTCAAAGCATCTTCTTTCCCCTCTCCCTGCTCACTTTACAGAAGGTTACTGCCACTCTCATTCATTCCATGGTATGTTGTTCTAGGGTAAACACACGCACACACATACACACACACACACACACACACACGCACACAACCTCTTGACCACCAAAGATAATTGGAAATATTGTCACTTTGTGTAGATAAAGTACGTTAATGAAAAATCTTTTTGGAAATCAAGATTTATAATTCTTTTAACCAAATTAAAGGCGCATCTAATCAAGTTGAGTGCTGATAAATCAGTTTTTGATGAAAGATTATCATAAGGTTTTGGTATATAACTTGAAAGAGTTCACAAAATTCACTGGCATTGCTAAAGCTAAATGCCTTCTATTCCTATTTATATGAGTGAGATTTCTCAAATAAGATACCTAAAGAAATTAAAAATTGGAATACAATTAATCTTGATTCTTGTTTCATTCTAGAAATAAGCAAATTATCGGCCAGGCATGGTGGCTGACACCTGTAATCCCAGCACTTTGGTGGGTGGATCACTTGAGATCAGGAGTTCAAGATCAGCCTGCCCACCATGGTGAAACCCCATCTCTACTAAAAACACAAAAATTAGCCAGGCGTGGTGACAGGCGCCTGTAGTCCCGGCTACTAGGGAGGCTGAGGCAGGAGAATCACTTGAACCCAGGAGGTAGAGATTGCAGTGAGCTGAGATTGTGCCACTGTACTCCAGCCTGGGGGACGAAGCGAGACTCTGTGTCAAAAAAAGAAATAAGCAATAGTCATCTGTGAAGGTATTCACTAACATATTATTGGATAATTGGAAAAAATCCCAACCACATTCATGTAATTAGCAAATGTGTTTCTAATTTTTACTTTTTGTTATGTCTAATATTTACCAAAATATGTAATATTTTTTGGCCAGGCTCAGTGGCTCATGCCTGCAATCCCAGCACTTTGGAAGGCAAGGAGGGATGATCACTTGAGGTTAGTAGTTTGAGACCAGCCTGGCCAATGTAGTGAAACGTCCTCTCTACTAAAAGTACAAAAAATTAACTGGGTGTGGTGGCGCGTACCTGTAATCCCAACTACTAGAGAGGCTGAGGCAGGAGAATTGCTTGAACCCGGGAGGCGGAGGTTGCAGTGAGCAGAGATCACACCACTGCACTCCAGCCTGGGCAACAGAGCAAGACTCCATCTCAAAACAAAATAAGTGATATTTTTTAACTTCTTATTTTAAAAATGCATGCTGTTTTGATCCAATGTCTAATTGTGATGTCACCTCAATCCGCAAGAAGCCTTGAATATATGTGAGCCTTATACAATAAAAATGCTTTGATATCTGAAGTTAAATACATGTTTTTATGGCGGAACTTTTGATAAGATGACCAATAAAACTTTTAAGCATAAAAACATATTAAATAAAATTCTCTGATAAAAGTGGATGAAAGCTAGGCACGGTGGTTCACACCAGTAATTCCAGCACTTTGGGAGGCTGACATGGGATGATTGCTTGAGCCCAGGAATTTGAGACCAGCCTGGGCAACATGGCGAAAGCTCGTCTCTACAAAAAATACAAAAATTAGCCTGATGTGGTGGCAAACACCTGTAGTCTCAGGTACTCAGGGGGCTGAGGCAGGAGGATTGCTTGAGCCTGGAATGTTGAGACTGCAGTGAGCCATGATTGCACCACTGCACTCCAGCATGGGTGACAGAGACCCTGTCTTAAAAAAAAAAAAATTAGATGTTGACTGAAAATGTGCAAAATAATGTATGCTTTTAAAAAATTATTTAAAAAATTATTTTAGGAGGTAGGTAATAAAAAATGTTTGAGTCCATATGTTTCCTCATGTCTGCATCACAGAAAACACAATTATTATTTTTGATTGCTCAAACCAAAATCTCTTCAGGGATGTGTTACTGTAGTGGGAAATCAGAGGCTGGAGAGGCTAAGTGGAGTTCAGGGGGGAATATTTTAAGTGTACACTGGCTCAGCGGGCATGCATCTTGAAAGTCTGAGCAGCAAAGAAAGAAAACGAATGTCTTTTATGCACTTTGAGGCGGGAATTATATGATGCAGGAAGCTGGCTTACAAAAGCGAGAACAAAGCAGTTAATTATCAGGTGACATTCTTAGGACTCAGCTTACATCTTGGGAAAACATGTCTCGCAACTGCTGCTTATCTATCTTGTGACTTTGCAGCTGCACAGCAAGAAAAACAGGAGCTTACAGAACTTACAAAATATGTTGGGGAGAGAGATGGTTAATGCTTTACAGACCTTACAGAGGAGCAGTTAATATTCTTTCTTAACTCTTTTTTCGGGGGGGGCTACTTCACACCAATTCTAGCCTAACTTTAAACTGTAAATTTAATTTCTTTTAATTTTTCCATTTTATTATGAACTGAAATGTGTTCCCCAAAATGTATATGGGTTTTTTTGTTTTGTTTTTTTGTTTCATTTTGTTTTGTTTGAGACAAGGTCTCGCTCTGCTGCCCAGGCTTGAGTGCTGCAGTAGCGTGATCTCGGCTCGACCTCCTGGGCTTAAGTGATCCTCCCACTTCAGCCCCCAAGTTTCTAGACTGCAAGTATGCACCACCACACCCAGTTAATTTTTTTTGTTGTTTATTTATTTTTATTTTTTTGTAGAGATGAGTCTCCCTGTGTTGCCCAGGCTGATCTCTAGCTCCTGGGCTCAAGCAATCCTCCTGCCTTGGCCTACCAAAGTGCTAGGATTACAGGTGTGAGCCACCACACCTGCCCTCCAAATGTATATGTTGAAGCCATAACCCCCAATGTGACTATATTTGGAGAGAGAGCCTTTAAAGAGGTAATCAAGGTGAAATGCGGCCATAAGGGTGGCTAATCCAATGTGACTGATGTCTTTTTTTTTTTTTTTTTTTGAGACGGTGTCTTGCTCTGTTGCCCAGGCTGGAGTACAGTGACCGGATCTCGGCTCACTGCAAGCTCCGCCTCCCGGGTTTACACCATTCTCCTGCCTCAGCCTCCCGAGTAGCTGGGACTACAGGTGCCCGCTACCTCGCCCGGCTAGTTTTTTGTATTTTTTAGTAGAGACGGGGTTTCACTGTGTTAGCCAGGATGGTCTCGATCTCCTGACCTCGTGATCCGCCCATCTCGGCCTCCCAAAGTGCTGGGATTACAGGCTTGAGCCACCGCGCCCGGCCCGACTGATGTCTTTAGAAGAGGAAGAAGAGAGTTACGAATGCATCATCACAGGGGATAGGCCGCTATGGGCAAAAGTCCAGAGGGGCCACAACTGGCAGCTGTCAGCTGTTAACAGTCCCAGGAACTGTAGGAATAAATGCTTCTGTCTGGAAAGGGAGTGGTTCTGGGTGCTGTGCCACAAAGTCCACTCTGCTGTCATTATTCATGGACCACACAATTGTGTACCAAGATAATTTAAAAGAACCTAAGAAAAAAACCCGGACAATAAGCAAATTTAGCAAAGTTGCTGGATTCAAGGTCCACATACAAAATAAATAGGAAATTAGATATTATTACTGAAATTGTTTACATAACATCAAAAGAACCAACGGCCTGGGAATGAATTTAATATAAGATGTGCAACACCCACTACACTGAAAGCTACAAAACACTGCTGAGAGAAATTGAAGGTGGACTTAATACTTAAAGGATAGAGCATGTTCATAAATTGGAAACTTAATATTATGAAGATGTCAGTCATCTTCAACTCTACAGCTTCAAAGCAATCCTCCCAAATCCCCAGCAGGTTTTTTGAAGAAATTAACAAACTGATTTAAATTTATATGGAAATTCAAAATGCCAAGAATAGCTAGGGCTATCTTGAAGAAGAATCACAAAACCTAGAGGATTGCACTACCCCAGACCAAGAACTATAATAAAACTCTAGTGTGTGTGTGTGTGTGTGTGCGTGTGTGTGTGTGATATTGTTGCAAGGATAGGCAAAGTAAACAATGATACAAAACAGAATCCAGAAATAAACTCTCCCATGTATGGCTACCTTATTTATGATAAAAGCAACATGCTATAATGTAGTGGGAAAAGGATGGTCTTTCAATAGATGATCTGAGCCATATTAATAACATCCATGTAGGAAAACAAGGTCTCTTGACCTAGCTCATACTATGTGCAAAAAGCAGTATCAGATAAAATTAAAACAAAACAGCTTTCAGCTGGGTGCAGTGTGATGTCAGCACTTTGGGCAGCCGAGGCAGGCAGATTGCTTGAGCTCAGGAGTTCGAGACCAGTCTGGGCAACAATCTATCAAACTCTATCAAAACAATAGAAAAAATTAGCGGGGCGAGGTGGCATGTGCCTCCTGTGGTCCCAGCTATTCAGGAGGCTGAGGTGGGAGGATTGCTTGAGCCCAGGAGGCAGAAGTTGCAATGAGCTGAGATTGCACCACCGTACTCCAACCTGGGTGACAGAGTGAGAGGGTGAGACCCTGTTTTCTAAAAAAAAAAAAAAAAAAAAAAAAAAAGCTTTTATTTGAAAACATAAGGAAAGCATTTTTTGACCCTGAAGTAAAGATTTCTTTCTCTCGATTTTGATTTTGATTTTGATTTTGTAGAGACAGCTGCTTTCAAACTCCTGGCCTCAAGTGATCCTCCCACCTCAGCCTCCCAAAGTGCTAGGATTACAGACGTGAGCCACCACACCCAGGCAAGATTCTTAAATAGAATAATAAAATCACTCACTTAAACTATATTAAAATTAAGAACTTTTGTTCACCAAAAGACATTACTGAAAGAGTGAGAAGGCAACCCATAGACTAAAGAAGATATTTGTAGTACTGAAGTTTATTCTGAACTTTCTGCAAATCTGAAAATCTCACAAAGTCCTCTAATCTATATATGTAAAGAATTTCAAAACCCAGCAATCCCATTACTGAATGTATACCCGGAGGAATATAAATCATTCTACCATAAAGACACATGCATGAATATGTTCACTGCAGCACTGTTAACAATAGCAAAGACATGGAATCAACCTAAATGTCCATCAATGACAGATTGGATAAAGAAAATGTGGTGCATATAAACCATGGAATACTATGCAGCCAGAAAAAATGTGGTACATATAAACCATGGAATACTATGCAGCCAGAAAAAGGAATGAGACCACGTCTTTCACGGGAACATGGATGAAGCTGGAGACCATTATACTCAGCAAACTAACGCAGAAACAGAAAACCAAATCCCACCAGCCTGGGACCAAATCCCACCAGCCTGGCCAACATAGTGAAACCCCGTCTCTACTAAAAATACAAAAATTAGCCAGGCATGGTGGCACACAGGCATGGTGGCACATGCCTGTAGTCCCAGCTACTCGGGAGGCTGAGACAGGAGAACTACTTGAACCCAAGAAGTGGAGGTTGTGGTGAGCCGAGATCACGCCACTGCACTCCAGCTTGGGCAACAGAGCGAGACTTCATCTCAAACAGAAAAAAAAAAAAAGAAAAGAAAACCAAATCCCACACACTCTCACTTCTAAATGGGAGTTAAATGGTAAGAACTTATGAACACAAAGAAGGGGACAACAGACACTGGGGTCTACTTGATGGGGGAGGGTGGGAGGAGGGAGAGGAGCAGAAAATATAACTATTGGGTACTGGGCTTAATATCTGGGTGATGAAATAATCTGTACAACAAACCCCTGTGACACATGTTTACCTATGTAACAAACCTTCCCATGTACTCCCAAACCTAAAATAAGTAAAAAAAAGAAAATAGTTAAAAAAAGAAAAAAACAAACAAACAAAAAAAAAGAATTTCAAAAGAAAGTCAATCCAGAATCATAAACAAAAGCCTTGAACAAACCATTTTTCATCAGAGGATATCCAACCGCAATGAGATACCCCTTCACACCCACTAAGATGGCTAGAATTAAAAAAACAGGGCCAGGCGCGGTAGGTCACGCCTGTAATTCCAGCACTTTGGGAGGCCGAGACGGGCAGGTAACTTGAGGCCAGGAGTTCAAGATCAGCCTGATTAACATGGCAAAACTCAGTCTCTACTAAAAATACAAAAATTAGCTAGGCATGGTGGTGCACACCTGTAGTCCCAGCTACCTGGGAGCCTGAGGCAGGAGAATTGCTTGAACCTGGGAGGCAGAGGTTGCAGTGAGCTGAGATCATGCCACTGCACTCCAGCCTGGGTGACCGAATGAGACTCTGTCTCAAAAATTAAAAATAAAAATAACAGGCCAGGTGTGGTAGCTCACACCTATAATCCCAGCACTTTGGGAGGCCGAAGTGGGCAGATCACCTGAGGTCAGGAGTTCAAGACCAACCTGGCCAACATTGTGAAACCCTGTCTCTACTAAAAATACAAAAAATTAGTTGGGCATGGTGGGGCGTGCCTGTAATCCCATCTACTCGGGAGGCTGAGGCAGAGAGAATCGCTTGAACCCGGGAGACGGAGGTTTCAGTGAGCCGAGATTGCACCACTGCACTCCGGTGTGGGTGACAGAGCAAGACTCCATCTCAAAAAATAATCATCATAATAAAATTAAAAAAAAAAAAAAACAGGTAGTAACAAGTATCAAAGTGGATGTGGAGGAGTCAGCTTATACACTGTGGGTGGAAATGTAAAATGGTATAGTTACTTTGGAAAACAGTCTAGCAATTTTTCAAACGATTAAACACAGAGTCACCATATAACTCAACAGTTCTACTCCTACATATACACCCAAGAGAAATGAGAACATACATGCACTTAAAAACTTCTACGTGACTAGGTACTAGGCTTAGTACCTGCATGATGAAATAATCTGTACATCAAACCCCCATGACACAGGTTTACCTATATAACAAACCTGCACATGTACCCCGAACCTAAAATAAAAGGTAAAAAACAATTCTGGTCGGGCGCGGTGGTTCACTTTGTGAGGCTGAGGCAGGCGGATCACCTGAGGTCCGGAGTTTGAGACCAGCGTGGCCAACATTGCCAAATACCCTCTCTACTAAAAATACAAAAATTAGCCAGGTGTGGTGGCACATGCCTGTAGTCCCAGCTACTCGGGAGGCTGAGGCAGGAGAATTGCTTGAACCCATTGCACTCCAGCCTGGGTAACAAAGTGAGACTCTGTCTCAGAAAAAAAAAAATATATATATATATATATATACACACACACACACACACACACACACATATACACACACACACATATATATGTATATATACACATATATATATCACATATATATGTATATATACACACATATATATATCACATATATATATATGTGATAGCAAAACGGTGGATCCAAGTGTCTATCAACAGACTAATGAATAAACAAAATGTGGCATATCCATACAATTGAATATTATCTGACCATAAAAAAAATGAAATAGGGCTGGGCACGGTGGCTCACACCTGTAATCCCAGCACTTTGGGAGGCCCAGGTGGGCAGATCACCTGAGGTCGAGAGTTTAAGACAGCCTGACCAACCTGGGGAAACCCTATCTCTACTAAAAATACAAAATTAGTCGGGTGTAGTGGCGCATGCCTATAATCCCAGCTACTAGGGAGGCTGAGGCAGAAGAATCGCTTGAACCTGGGAGGCGGAGGTTGCAGTGAGCTGAGATCGCGCCATTGCACTCCAGCCTGGGCAACAAGGGCAAAACTACGTCTCAAAAAAAAAAAAAAAAGAAAGAAATGAAATATTGATACTAGAAGTTCAGTGAACCTTGAAAACCTTATAAATGAAAACAAGCCAGTCACAAAATTACACTTTTTTTTTTTTTTTTTTTTTTGATACTGATTCTCCCTTTGTCCCGGGCTGGAGTACAGTGGCCGGATCTCAGCTCACTGAAAGCTCTGTCTCCCAGGTTTATGCCATTCTCCTGCCTCAGCCTCCCGAGTAGCTGGGACTACAGGCGCCCGCCACCTCGCCCGGCTAGTTTTTTTGTATTTTTAGTAGAGACGGGGTTTCACTGTGTTAGCCAGGATGGTCTCGATCTCCTGACCTCGTGATCCGCCCGTCTCGGCCTCCCAAAGTGCTGGGATTACAGGCTTGAGCCACCGCGCCCGGCCATTGTTGTTTTTTAAGACAGGGTCTCACTCTGTCACCCAGGCTGGAGTGCAGTGACATGATCATGGCTCACCACAGCCTTGACCTCCTGGGCTCAGGTGATCCTCTCACCTCAGCCTCTTGAGTAACTGGGACTACAGGTACCCACCACCATGCCTGGCTAATTTTTGCACTTTTTGTAAAGGCAGGGTTTCATCGTGTTGCCCATGCTGGTCTCAAACTCCTGGGCTCAAGCGATCCGCCCACCTCTGCCACCCAAAATGCTAGGATTATAGGTATAAGCTACCACACCCCACCAAAAGTCCACATATTATATGATTACACTCATTTGAAAGTTCAGAATAAGAAAATTCATAGATAGAAAGTTATTTGTTGCTTAGGGGCTGGGCACAGGGAGTGGGGAGATAAAGGATGATAGTGAAAAGGTATGGAGTTTCTTTTTGAGGCAATGAAAATGTTCTAAAATTGTGGCAATGATTGCACACATCTGTGAATTTATTAAAAACCATTGAATTGGCCAGGCGCGGTGGCTCACGCCTGCAATCCCAGAACTTTGGGAGGCCAAAGTGGGAGGATCACTTGAGGTCAGGGTTTGAGGCCAGCCTGGAAAAAAAGGTGAGACCCTGCCTCTACTAAAAATACAAAACAATTAGCTAGGCATGGTGATGCATGCCTGTAATCCCAGCTACTTAGTAGTTTGAGGCAGGAGAATTGCTTGAACCCGGGAGGTGGAGGTTGCAGTGAGCCGAGATTGCGCCACTGCACTCCAGCCTGGGTAATAGAGCAAGACCCTGTCTCAAAAAAAAAAAAAGCCATTGAATTGTACACTTTATTTTCACAGTCGCACACCACCACGCCCAGATGATTTTTTGTATTCTTAGTAGAGGCGGGATTTCACCCTGTTGGCCAGGCTGGTCTCAAACTTCTGACCTCATGTGATCTGCCCTCCTTGGCCTCCCAAAGTGCTGGGATTATAGGCGTGAGCCACCGCGCCCAGCCCAGAGTTGTACACTTTAAATGGGAGAATTGCGTGGCATGTAAATTGTATCTTAATAGAACTGCTTCTTTAAAAAGAGGATATCCAAATGAGCAATAAACTTTTAAAAAAAGTATTCAACTTTATTTTACCAGGAAAATACAATTAAAAATCAGTCTTCTGTTAACCAGTGCACGCTTAACATAATGGCTAAAATAAACAACTCAGGATCTACCAAAGTGTTGCCAAGGGTGTGGAATAACTGGAATTATCTTGTACATTCTTATTGAGAGTGTAAATTGGTCAAACACTTTGGGAAATGATTTTGTAGTATCCACGAAAGCAAAAATCATATATACCCTATGATCTAGCAGTTACACTCCTAGATATGTCCCCAACATAAAGGTGTATAATATGTTCACGAAAAGGCATGTATTAGAATATTCGTAGCAGTGCTACTTATAGTAATGGAAACCAAAAGGTATCTGAGACAGGTCTCAATCAATTCAGAAAGTTTTATTAAGGTTAAGGACATGCCTGTGACACAGCCTTGGGCGGTCCTGACAACACGTGCCCAAGGTGGTTGGGGCACAGCTTGGAATTATACATTTCAGGAAGGCATGAGACATCAATCAATATATGTAAGTTGTACATTAGTTCAGTCCGGAAAGGCAGGACAACTCCAAGTGGAGAAGAGGCTTGCAGGTCATAGGTAGATAAGAGACAAACGTTGCATTTTTTTTGAGTTTCTGATTAGCCTTTCACTGAACGCACAATTTACAAGAATAGTCACCTATGCCTTAGTCTGGTTTAGTGAAACAACAGGACAAAGGAAGCAATCAGAAATGCATTTGTCTCATGAGAGCAGACGGATGACTTTGAGTTCTGCCTATCCTTTTTCCACAAGGAATTTCCTGGTGGGCAAATTGTGAGGGAGGTATATAACTTCCTTCGTTTTTTTCTTTCTTTCTTCTTCTTCTTTTTTTTTAATCTTTGTAGGTATCTTATTTAGGAATAGAATGAGAGGCAGGTTTGCCCCATGCAATGCCCATCTTGACTTTTCCCTTTGACCTAGTGATTTTGGGGAGATTTATTTTGCTTTACAGTAGCAACACTCAAGCAACCCATCAGTCATATAATGGATGAATAAATTGAGGCACATTCTTACAATGAAATACTATGTAGCAATAGAATGAGTAATCTGGCCGGGCGCGGTGGCTCAAGCCTGTAATCCCAGCACTTTGGGAGGCCGAGACGGGCGGATCACAAGGTCAGGAGATCGAGACCATCCTGGCTAACACTGCGAAACCCCGTCTCTACTAAAAACACAAAAAAATTAGCCGGGCGAGGTGGCCGCGTCTGTGGTCCCAGCTACTCGGGAGGCTGAGGCAGGAGAATGGCGGGAACCCGGGAGGCGGAGCTTGCAGTAAGCTGAGATCTGGCCACTGCACTCCAGCCTGGGTGACAGAGCGAGACTCCGTCTCAAAAAAAAAAAAAAAAAGAATGAGTAATCTATAATTACAACAATATTGATGAATATCACAAACATATTGTCGCATGAAGTAAACCAGAAATAAAAGTAAAAATTTGTACCTATGCCTGTTTTTATAGGCAAAAAGTACAGGCAAATCTAATCTATGCTCTTAGAAATCAGTATAATGGTTTTTCCTGGAGACTGGACCAAAACTGGGGAGTGGGCTTCAAGAATGGTGGAGGCTGGGCATGGTGGCTCACACCTATAATCCTAACACTTTGGGAGGCTCAGACAGGTGGATGGCTAGAGCCCAGAAGTTCAAGACCAGCCTGGGCAATGTGACAAAACCCCTATCTCTACAAAATATACCAAAATCAGCCAGGCTTGGTGGAACCAGCCTGTGGTCCCAACCACTCAGGAAAGTGATACAGGAGGATCGCTTGATCCTGGGAGGTTGAAGCTGCAGTGAGCTGTGACTGTGACACCGCACTCCAGCCTGAGTGGCAGAGTGAGAACCTGTATAAAAAATATATATATATTAATTATATATGTTAATTTATATATATAATATATATATTAAATAAATAAAAAAGAAGAATGCTGGAAATGTTCTGGATGCTGGTTACACGGGTGTTTTCGATTTGTGAACATTCATTGAAGTACACTTATATAGATTTTCTGTTTATTATACTTCAATAAAAAGGTAAAGAAAAAAAAAAGGAAGCCATTAATTTTTCTCACTGATCATCCAAGATGTACAAGGGTACGCATCCGGGCTGAATCTATGAGGTCCTCAAGCAGCTGGGCTCCACTGGTCCCTCTGCCCTCTCACCTTCAGTGTATGGCTTTTTGGTGTTGGGGGTTTGTTTGTTTGGTTTGTTTGTTTGTTTGTGATGGGGTTTGGCTTTGTCGCCCAGGCTGGAGTGCAGCAGCAGCCTCCCGGGCTCACAGCGATTCTCCCACTACGGCCTCCAGAGTAGCTGGGACCACAAACACACCACCATGCCCAGCTAATTTTTTATTTTTTGTAGAGACGGGGTTTTGCTATGTTGCCCAGGTGAGTCTTGAACTCCAGATCTCAAGTGATCCTTCCATCTCCGCCTCCCAAAGTGTTGGGATTACAGGCGTGAGCCACCATGCCCGGCTTTCAGCGTGTGGTTTTTACCAGTGTGGTTGCAAAATGACTACTCTTCCTCCAGGTATCTTGTCCTTGCTCCAGTAAGGAGGTGGAAGGACCAAAAGCTTTATGAGGCTTTGTCATTTTATTAAAGCAGGAAATACTGGCTGGACGCGGTGGCTAGCGCCTGTAATCCCAGCACTTTAGGAGGCTGAGGCAGGTGGATCACCTTAGGTTAGGAGTTTGAGACCAGCCTGGCCAACATGGTGAAACACCGTCCCTACTCAAAATACAAAAATTAGCTGGGTGTGGTGGTGGGCACCTGTAGCCCCAGCTACTTGGGAGGCTGAGGCAGGAGAATCGCTTGAACCTGGGAGGTGAAGGTTGCAGTGAGCCGAGATTATGCCATTGTACTCCAGCCTGGGCAACAAGAGTGAAACTCTATCTTAAAAAAAAAAAAAAAGAGAGAAGAAGAAGGAAATATTTTCCAGGGACTTCCGGTTACTTTTTGTAGGCTGGAATTCTGCCACATGGCCAAATCTAACTGCAAGCGATTCTGAGAAGGTGACGATTTTAGTTGGGCACGTTGCTGCTCCAAATAAAATTGTACTTTTTGTCAGTGATAAAGAGAACAGATAATGGGGTGTGGTAGGGGGGAGTTGGCAGTACCCAGCCCAGGGTCGAAGCTTCCAGAGATCTTACATTCTGATGGGGGAGATGGGAGGGTCAACGGAAAACGGTAACCCAGCTTGGTAAATCCTCCGCCGGAATCACAGGTGCTGTAGGAGCAGAGAGGTCTTGAGGAAGCCTTGCCAGAGTAGGAAACACACCTTGGGGGCCATTCCTTGAAGGACTAGCGGAAGTCCTCCAAGCAGAAGAGAGAAAGCCTTTTCAAGCTTGATAGAAAGCATCTTTCAAAGTTATCGGAGATTTCAGTGGAAATTGGGAACCCAATGTTTGGTGTTCCTGAAGTGTGAGGGTCAAAGGCTGAACATGGAGCTGGCGGGGAGGGGGCAGGAAGAAAACAGTCATGAACGTCTGGTATGCCATGAAGAGCAATAGAGCTTTACCCCCAAGAGCTCCTGAAGGGTTTTAAACAAATGAATGACATAATCAGATTAGGATTTTATTTTTTAAAAAGAATGAGATGGGGTCTTGCTATGTTGTCCAGGCTGGTCTTGAACTCCTGGGCTCAAGTGATCCTCCTTCCTCAGCCTCCCAAAATGCTGGGACTACAGGTGGGAGCCACTGCACCTGGCCCAGATTTTAAATAGCTAGCAGTACATCACCTGACACAATTATAAGGGTTAGTTGAATGGAGGCAGCCATGTGCATGGAGAATATGTGAAGTATAATAATAGACACGGGGTGGAGGAATGTTCTGAGATAGAAGGAGCAGCAACAGGGTTTTTGCAACAGTCTGGATGGAATATGACAAATATTTCAATCAGGGCTACAGGAAGAAGGATAGAAAGTTCTCTGTGCTCCAAATGTGACATAGTTTGCTTATTAAGGTAGGATTCTTAGAAAGAAAAAAAAAAAACGTGGGCTTCTTTTCTGATACTGGTTCCCTTCCACTTCCTACCAAATCCTTGATGAAGAGGGGAATTCAAGGGGGAGGTAGGAGAAGGGAAACCCTTCAAGAAGCCATTGTTATGGGAAGAAATATTGGTGGGATCCTGGGTTCTGAAGTCCCTTCTCTTCCTTTGCTGTTGAAATGTTGGCCCTCCCTTTCCTTCTCTCCTCTTCTCATTTCCTGTTCCCTAGCTAGTCCTCTACACCCTTGGCTTCTCACTACCTATTTGCTGCTAACTGCCCATCTTGATCTTCAGATTTCTTTCTTTAGTGGTTGACATGACCCTTTATATCCCACTGTCTCAACATCTTCACCATCAGGCCTTACACATTCTCAAACTTAATGTAGTAAACTGAACACACTATTTTCTGCCTTTCTGTATCTCTTTACCTGCATGGATGGCACCATCCACCCAGTTAAAAGGGATCAGAATATGCCAGTCCAAACTGTGCCACTTTGGCATAAGTATGATTTTGAGCTGGAAGGCATTTAAGAAACACTTAAAAGCAGAGTATAAAATTCCCCTTACGAAGGAAAGTGTCTCTCTTCCCCTCTCCCATATCAAGAGGAGAATAACTCATATCACAAGAGACAGAAAGTCAGCACCAACTTGAATCTGCATAAACAAATCTTACTAAAATAGCCATTATCTTCCGTTAGTGCCTCCCATGTATTTACCTTCCCATAATTTACTGCCCCTAGATGCCCAAATCCCGCTTCTTTTGTCTTGTTATGTATCCACAACTTGTCCTTTGTTAAAATGGCATATAAGCCCCCATTCCTAATTGCTTCTCCTGTTTTCACTTCTTCCCTGTGAAGTTCTCACATGCTTGTGAAATAACCTTTCTGTTCATCTGCTTTTTCTCAGTTTCATTTGCAGGCCCCAGATACTAAACCTACCAGGTAGAGGAAAAGGGTTTTCTCCTGTCTGTAATCCACCGTCTAGAATTCTGGCAGTCTTCCCAGCCTCTTCCCTTACTCTCCTGTCTTGCATTCACTTAGTCTCCGACACTGGTGAGCCACCTGAGCCCTGTGCTGCTGTAAAACAGGTGAGTTAAGAAATTTACCCATCGTTTTGTTTTCCAAAACCCTCCAACCTTTTGTGTTCCAACGAAACAGCTAAAGGCAAAAAACCACCCTGCTCACACATATTCCATAGAAAGCCTCATCTCCATCCTTCCTTATAAGATTCATGTATGACTCTTTTGTTTCGCTGCCTCTATGAAACCTCAGGTCCCCTTCGTTTTCCCTGAGATGTTATTAATTAATGAACATGTTTTCGATTGCAATGGCCCGAATAAAACCACCTCTGTAATTGTCTGGTACATTTTGTCTTTGATGTCAGTAAGTCATTCCTGATTCTATCTCCTAAGCTAAGTAGCTGTTGAACGTCCCCTCCTTTCCCTTCCACTGCCCGTTCACCAGCTTTTACCTGGATAACTGTAGCGGTCTCCTAAATGGTTTCAAGGACTCGGCTTTCTTCTTCTCCACCCCATTCTTCACATTACTGCTAGAACGATCTTTCTGAAAAGCAAGTCATTATCCAATCTCTGTTTCCCAGTCTAACTTTGAAGACACACTACCCCCTCCACCCGCCCCACACATGCACGCACACAATCCATGAGTACACTGAATTACTTGGGTGAAATACTGTGCTTTCTCTCATCTCTTTTTTTTTTTTTTTTTTTAGACAGAGTCTTGCTCTGTTGTCCAGGCTCCTGGAGTGCAGTGGTGCAATGTCTGCTCACTGCAACCTCCACCTCCCAGATTCAAGTGATTCTCATGCCTCAGCCTCCCGATTAGCTGGGATTACAGGCGCCTGCCACCACACTCGGCTAATTTTTTGTATTTTTACTACAGACGGGGTTTCACCATGTTGGCCAGGCTGGTCTCGAACTCCTGACCTCAGGTGATCTGCCTGCCTCGGCCTCCCAAAGTGCTGGGATTACAGGCGTGAGCCACCGCACCTGGCCTCCCATAGCTTTTTGTGCTTTCTTCTTTCATTCTTTTTTGTCACATTGTATTATAACTGTTAACTTGTTTGTTTCCTTCCTCCCTCCACTAGGCTGTGAGTTTCCTGAGGATAGAAACTTCATTTTATTTATCTTTGTATTCCTAGGCCTGGTACAATACCTGACATGTATCAGCATTTACTATAAGTACTATAATACCAAGTGTCACTTGAATGCTAAATGCCACCTAATCCTCACAATCGCCTTCTCAAATATGCACAAATGTTTATATTTCAATGAGTTGGACAATGTACATGTTCTCATTAACATCCTTTTATTCAGCGTAGTTGATAATTTAAGCATAAGAATATTCTTTTTATCCCATCTGAAATCCCAAAGATACAAGAATAAAAAGTTTTCCTAATCATTTAACATGTATTCTGCCCACTTTTTTTTTTTTTTTGAGACGGAGTCTTGCTCTGTCGCCCAGGCTGGAGTGCAGTGGCGCAATCTCCGCTCAATACAAGCTCCACCTCCCGGGTTCACACCATTCTCCTGCCTCAGCCTCCCGAGTAGCTGGGACTACAGGCGCCCGCCACCATGCCCGGCTAATTTTTTTTGTATTTTTAGTACATCCGTGTTAGCCAGGATGGTCTCGATCTCCTGACCTCGTGATCCGCCAGCCTCAGCCTCCCAAAGTGCTGGGATTACAGGCGTGAGCCACTGCGCCTTAAGTCTTGAGGATCACCATTTCCTTTTATTCCAAAAGAGGGACTGCTCTGGTAAGTGCTGCAGACCCAAAATGTACATGGGGTGGAGCTTTTAGTGAGTGGAAGGGGCTTTCATGACTACCTTTTTTTTTTTTTTTTTTGGAGACCGGGTCTCACTCTGTCGCCCAGGCTGGAGTGCAGCGGAGCGATCCCAGCTCACTGCAACCTCCGCCTCCCAGGTTCAAGCGATTCTCCTGCTTCAGCCTCCTGAGTAGCTGGGATTACAGGCACGCGCCACCAGGCCCAGCTAATTTTGGATGTTTCGTAGAGACAGGGTTTCACCACGTTAGCCAGGCTGATCTTGAACTCCTGATCTCTAGTGATCCACCCGCCTCAGCCTCCCGAAGTGCTGGGATTAGAGGTGTGAGCCACCGCGCCTGGCAACTACCTTTTCTTCAGAGTTCCCTCTGTTCTCTTCCTTTGATAGCCGAGAGGCAAGCCAGGGAATGACCTCCTTTGCGTGTCTTCCCCCATCTGCCCTCACTATAGGAACTCCTAGAAGGACCAGGACAGACACAAGGATGGAAGAGAAAAGGACAGAACAATTAATGCAACTGTGACTCTGGGCTTGGGGAAATATTCTCTTCAGTACACACATCTATTTATTTATTTGTTTATTTATTTATTTTTGAGACAAGGTCTCACTTTGTCACCCAGGTTGGAGTGCAGTGGTGCAAACTCGGCTCACTACAACCTCCTCCTCCCAGGTTCAAGCGATTCTCCCACCTCAGCCTCCAGAGTAGCTGGGACTACAGGAACACGCCACCATGCCTGGCTAATTTTTGTATTTTTGGTAGAGGCGGAGTTTTGCTATGTTGCCTAGGTTGATTTCCAACTCAGAGCTCAAGTGATCCGCTCACCTTGGCCTACCAGAGTGCTGGAATTACAGGAGTGAGCCACCACGTCTGGTCTTTTTAATTTTAAATTCACGAGGTACATATGCAGGTTTAGATTCAGGGCGTAAATATGCAGGTTTTGTTACATGGGTATATTTTGTGATGCTGAGGTTTGAGCTACTGATCCCATTGCCCAAATAGTGAACATAGTACCTGAAAGTAGGTTTCAACGCTTGCCCTCTTTCCTTCCTCCTCCCTTTTGGAATCTCCAGTGCTTATTGTTCCTATCTTTGTGTCCATGTGTACAAGATGTTTAGCTCCCACTTAAAGTGAGAACATGCAGTATTTGGTTTTCTGTTTCTGCATTAATTCACTTAGGATAATGGTCTCCAGCTGCATCCATGCTGCTGCAAAGGACATGATTTCATTCTATTTATTTATTTATTTAGATACACAGTTTTGCTCTTGTTGTCCAGGCTGAAGTGCAATGGCGCGATCTTGGCTCACTGCAACCTCCACCTCCTGGGTTCAAGCAATTCTCCTGCCTCAGCCTCCCGAGTAGCTGGGATTATAGGCACCTGCCACCACGCCCAGCTAGGTTTTTGTATTTTTAGTAGAGATGGGGTTTTGCCATGTTGGCCAGGTTGGTCTCAAACTCCTGACCTCAGGTGATCCACCCACCTCGGCCTCCCAAAGTGCTGGGTTTACAGGTATGAGGCACCGCACTGGGCCGATTGCATTCTTTTTTATGACTACATAGTATTCCATGGAATATATGGACCACATTTTCTTTATCTAATCTACCATTGATGAACATCTAGGCTGATTCCATGTCTTTGCTATTGTGGATAGTGCTGCGAAAAATGTACAGGTGCATTTGTCCTTTTGGTAGAAAGATTTATTTCCCTTTGTGTATATACCCAGTAGTGAGACTGCTGGGTTGAATGGTAATTCTATTTTTAATTCTTTGAGAAAACACCAAACTGCTTTCCACAGTGGCTGAACTAATTTACATTCCCACCAACAGTGTGTTGAGTTCCCTTTTCTCTGCTACCTCACCAACATCCATTATTTTCTGACTTTAATAATAGCCATTCTAACTAGTGTAGATGGTATCTCATTGTGGTTTTGATTTGCATTTCTCTGATGATTAGTGATGTTGAGCATTTTTTCATATGTTTATTGGCCACTTGTACTCTTCTTTTGAGAAGTGTCCGCTCATGCCCTTTGCCCACGTTTTGATGGAATTATTTGTTTTTTTCTTGCTGATTTAAGTTCCTTATAGATTCTGGTATTAGTTCTTTGTTGGAGGCACAGTTTGTTAATATTTTCTCCTATTCTTTAGGCTGTTTACTCTGTTGATAGTTTCTTTTGCTGTGCAGGAGCTCTTTAGTTTAAGTAGGTCCCATCTGTCATTTTTTTGTTTTTGTAGAATGTGCTTATTTTCCCTGACTTTTCAGTCAGAATTTACAATCAACGGGAGTGTAATTGATCCAGTGGAGACCCAGGATAAAAGGGTGTAATTGCCTAGAGAATCTTTTCTGTTAAACATCATTCATCTTACTTCCCTTATCCCTTTGCCTCCAAACCTGTTTCCAAAACAAAAGCATTGCTCCGAGGAAGTGCTTGCACAGTGATAGATAGCCCACGTGGGGAAAGGCTGGGAGAATCATGCAGAAGAGAAACCGAGAGAGATGGAGAGCGCATTCTGGCCAGCCACTTTTCTTGTCATCAATCACTGTTTGCCCCGCAGTAGTGGGCTGGGTGAGCGCAGCCTTATAATTAAAATTCTCTATTCTAACCTGTCCTCACATCTTTAAAATGATTCATTGAGAAGTCTGGGTTAAGGCCGGGCGCGGTGGCTCAAGCCTGTAATCCCAGCATTTGGGAGGCCGAGATGGGTGGATCACGAGGTCAGGAGATCGAGACCATCCTGGCTAACACGGTGAAACCCCATCTCTACTAAAAAATACAAAAAACTAGCCGGGCGAGGTGGCGGGCGCCTGTAGTCCCAGCTACTCGGGAGGCTGAGGCAGGAGAATGGCGTGAACCCAGGAGGGGGAGCTTGCAGTGAGCTGAGATCCGGCCACTGCACTCCAGCCTGGGTGACAGAGCGAGACTCCGTCTCAAAAAAAAAAAAAAAAAAAAAGAGAAGTCTGGGTTAAAAGGTTTAAGGAAGAAGCCAAATTGTGAGTTTTGGGGGAAAGGACGATCATCATCTTTAAAAGAACTTTTGGTTTCCAAAGAAATATGTATAGAACTAAATGCACAGATTTTCTTTTCCATTTTTATTTTTTTAGCCAATTCCCAAAGCCCTAAATCACATTTTCCTTTAGATTTAAACTCTAGAAAAACATTATTATTATTATTACTATTATTATTATTATTATTATTATTATTATTATTTGAGACAGGGTCTTGCTTCATTGTCCGGGCTGGAGTGCAGTGGCACAATCTCAGCACACTGCAACCTCCACCTCCAGTGCTGAGGCGATTCTCCTGCCTCAGACTCCCAAGGGGCTGGGATTACAGGCCCGTGCCACCACACCTGGCTAATTTTTGTATTGTTAGTAGACATGGGTTTCACCATGTTGGCCAGGCTGATCTTGAACTCCCAACCTCAAGTGATCTACCCACCTCACACTCCCAAAGTGCTGGGATTACAGGCATAAGCCACTGTGCCCAGCCTAGGAAGACATTCTTGTCTTCTCTAGTTCACCCTCCACCACTGTCTCCTCTCTGGAGAGCCCCCTAAATGGCTACACAAAACAGCTAAACCACCTTTCTTCCCCCTGTGACCTTGCCCATACAGTGCCTCCTCTGAGTGCTTGTTCCTATCCCATCTCCTTGCAAAGGTACTAGAAAGTATTACAGCTGAGGTTCAGACATATTCATCTGTTACCCATTTACTAGTCAGAGAAATTAAATTATTTGATTGAAGGAGTTCTGCTTCAAGCGACAGAAGAATGTTCCACCCTCCAGTAATGACATAGAGGACTAATTGAGTCTCTTTCCAGCTTCTGTCCTGAAAAGCAAACAATCAAACAAACAAAAAATAAAAGACATTGTGATACTCAGAAGCTCAGTACATATATAGAGGATACTTGACCTCTATATACAAAATAACTCACAAATGCACAATTGGATTATTAATAGTGTTATCTCACAGGAGTAGAATCAGGTAACCTTTACTTTCATCTTAGTATTTTCATATAACAAAGATGTATTATGTAAAAATATTAGGAAAAGTCCATCTATTTTCAATCTGACAGAAAAAGTATTGTTTTAATACCAAGATTAGCTTTTTCTGACATAAACTATTTTCAAGAGTTTAGGACAGGCTGGGCACAGTGGCTCACACCTGTAATCCCAGCACTTTGGGAGGCTGAAGTAGGCAGATCACCTGAGGCCAGGAGTTTGAGACCAGCCTGGCCAACATGGCAAAACCCCATCTCTATTAAAAATACAAAAAAATTAGCTGGGCGTGATGGCACATGCCTGTAATCCCAGCTACTCAGGAGGCTGAGGCACAAGAATCGCTTGAACTTGGGAGGCAGAGGCTGCAGTGAGCTGAGATCACACCACTGCACTCCAGCCTGAGCAGCAGAGCCAGACCCTCTTTCAAAAAAAAAAAAAAAAAAAGGTTTAAGACAAAAAAGGAAAGCTCACTTTCTATCAAAAATAAGCCTCCAAAAGACAATAACAGGGCTGAGTGTGGTGGCTCATGCCTGTAATCCCAGTACTTTGGGAGGCCGAGGCAGGCAGATCACCTGAAGTCAGGAGTTCAAGACCAGCCTAGTCAACATGGTGAAACCCTGTCTCTACTAAAAATACGAAAATTAGCCAGGCATGATGGTGGGCACCTATAATCCCGCAACTCGGGAGGCTGAGGCAGGAGAATCGCTTGAACCTGGGAGGTGAGCCACTCAACCTCCGCCACTGCACTCCAGCGTGGGCAACACAGTGAGACTCTATCTCAAAAAAAGACAATAACAGTAACTTGAAAGAGGCTCCTCTTCACTTCTGCCACCTAACCCATAACTCCACCCATTTCTCCGCTGGACTTACCTCATTCACAGGGATCAGAATACTGAATTGTTGCCTGTTCATCTGTAAAATGAAATAAGACATATAATTACTTTGAGGATCTCCTATATTCAGAGGGAAAATGCTTCATAAAAGCTACTGCTTTAGCCCTTTCCAGAGAATCTCTACAGGTTATGATATTCAGAATTACAAGAAAGTTTCAATCACTAATATTTGTACATTGTGACAAATTATTAATCATAGCAAAAATAATGGAAATGGCCCTTTGAGAACGATGGTTCACATTGTTCTCTTCTTGGTCTAAGGACCACATCATATCAAATGTCTCTAGTGTACGCAACTTAAAAATGGCACACAACTGAATTAAAATATTTTAGGAGATTAGATAATTTAATTACGTGCTACTTGGCTTGGGAAGGAGTATTTGTAAAATTAAGAGAGAAGCCATGAAGAATGAGGCAGAAGTAGGTTGGGAGATGCAGGTAAGATCTCAGCTCTCATTTCAGCCCAGCCCTCTCACCTGGCAGGTAGTAGTCATAGACCTTGATGGTTGCTGGTTTCAAGTTGGTGACCAGCACACTTTGGCTGATGGTGAAGGTATAAGTCTGAGTGTTCTTACTGAGCTGTGGGGAAGACAGATGAAACAATACCTTAGAACTAAAATGAAAATTACACTCTATGCAACGTGGAGTTAAAAGACCCTTGCTGTCTTCATGTAGATTTTCTGAAACCCCACCAGGAACGGTGGCTCACGCCTCTAATCCCCGCACTTTGGGAGGCCGAGGTGGGTGAATCACCAGAGGTCAGGAGTTCCAGACCAGTCTGGCGAACATGGTAAAACCCCATCTCTACTAAAAATACAAAAATTAGCCGAGCATGGTGGCTGGCACCTGTAATCCCAGCTACTCAGGAGGCTAAGGCAGGAGAATCGCTTGAACCTGGGAGGCGGATGTTGCAGTGAGTCGAGATGGCACCACTGCACTCCAGCCTGGGTGATAAAGCGGCACTGCATCTCAAAACAAACAAACAAACAAACAAACATTCTGAAACTCTCTACCTACCTCTGCCCTATGACAGTCTGCCCTAAGACATTGCCTCCTGCTGACTTCCTGGCTCTTTCTTCTTAGGATCTTACAGCTCTCTGGCCCTCTTGTGAACTGGTTCCCTTTGTTCATGGTCTACGCTGACCCATGGTTTCTCCACTAAATTAGTCAAAGTGGCCAAAGAAAGCAGAGGCTTGCATTTTACTCCAACAGTTCTACGCCCCTTACTGGTTTGCTTTCTTCAATCTGGTCCCTGAGCAAATGATACCTCCTCAAAGGGGCTTTCCTTGAACACCTTATTTAAAAATAGTCACATCCCTGGCCTGCCTCACCAGCACTCTTTATCCCCTTATGCTGCATAACACTTATTACTACCGAAAAAAAAAAAGTGCGCGTATACACATATACATGTAATTTTAAAGAACTTGAATATTGTTGTCTCTCCACTAGAATATCAGCACTCTTAGGCCAGGTATCATATCTATTGTTTTCATTGCCACGTCTCCATCACTTAGAAAAGTGACTGGCATATGTTGGTTGCTCAGTAAATATTTGTTGAATAAATTAGCAAATGGAGAATCTAAGGCAATTGTATAAGTTACTTTACTATAACAAGAAAATAAATCCCAGCTATTTGGGAGGCTGAGGTGGGAGGATCATTTAAGCCCAGGGGTGGAGATTATAGTGAGCCAAGATTGGGCCACTGAAGTCCAGCCTGGGCAACAGAGTGAGACCCTGTCTCAAAAAAAAAAAAAAAAAAAATTATAAATTTAGGTATAGAGCTATTAACGCCTAATTGGAAGGGATTTCCAAAGTTCTTCAGGTATAGTGCCTCTCAAAGTGTGGTCAAGAGACCTCCCCTACTCCAGGGATCCCTGAGATTGCATCAGAGTATCTGAGAGGTCAGAATTATTTTTAGAATGATATTAAGACTTTTTTTTTCCACTCTCATTCTCTTACAAATATACAGGAGATTGTTTCCTTCTGGGGAAAGAGATTTAAAAAACTAAAAAATAAACAAGTATACAGTAGAGTTATCAGAGGCTACTTTATGTGTAATATTGCAATGGTTTGAACGTAGGAATAAATATAAAATTTCATTCTCTTTGATTAAGCCAGATATTAAAGCAAAAATGCAAAACAATGTCACTATTCTTATTTTTTTGTTTTAGAAAATAGTTATTTTCTTTTTCTTTTTCTTTTCTTTTTTTGAGATGGAGTCTCACTCTGTTGCCCAGGCTAGAGTATAGTGGCACGATCTTGGCTCGCCACAACCTCTGCCTCCTGGGTACAAGCGATTCTTCTGCCTCAGCCTCTCAAGTAGCTGGGACTACCGGCGTGCGCCACCACACCCAGCTAATTTTTGTATTTTTAGTAGAGATGGCGTTTCACCATATTGACCAGGCTGGTCTCAAACTCCTGATCTTGTGATCTGCCCTCCTCAGCCTCCCAAAGTGCTGGAATTACAGGCATGAGCCATCATGCCTGGACAGAAAATAGTTATTTTCATAAAAATGTTATTTATATTAAGATGTAGTGAGTTTATTACTGTTTTTAAATTAATTAATAAATATTTTAAGATTATCTCAGTTTTAATTTCTAACATGATAAAGACCAATAGTTAAAACCCACTCCACTGAAAGTTGTTTGAGGCCCTCAGTAAATTAAGAGTGTAAGGGGATCCTGAAACAAAGAACTTTTAGAACCACTGTTCTTTTCTATCATTTGGTCACCATAACGAATTAAAGCCAATGACTAACATGAACCAAAAGAAAGCTGGGGTAGGGCCGGGGGCGGTGGCTCACGCCTGTAATCCCAGCACTTTGGGAGGCCGAGGTGGGTGGATCACGAGGTCAGGGGTTCGAGACCAGCCTGACCAACATGGTGAAACCCCGTCTCTACTAAAAATACAAAAATTAGCTGGGCGTGGTGGCAGGTGCCTGTAATCCCATTTACTCGGGAGGCTGAGGCAGGAGAGTTGCTTGAACCCGGGAGGCGGAGGTTGCAGTGAGCCGAGATCGCACCACTGCACTCCAGCCTGGGCGACAAAGCGAGACTCCATCTCAAAAAAAAAAAAAAAGAAAAAGAAAAAAAAAAAGAAAGCTGGCTAGTAGCAGTTTTAATATCTGACTAAATGGCAACTAAGGCAAGGAAAAAAATGTGTGTGTGTGCATGTGTGGTGTAGGAATCTAAGGCAAAAGTATTTGATATAAATATATACACATATATAGTAATGGGGAAAAGATAGTATGTACTAATATAAGGAAAATTTAAGAAGATATGTTCATAATATATATATCTAATTATATAGTCTCAAATATATCAGGAAACGACAGCCAAAAATGTATGGATAAACGGATAAATCAAATATCACAATTAGAGGCCGGGGGCAGTGGCTCACACCTATAACTCCAGCACTTTGGGAGGCCTAGGTGGCCAGATCACTTGAGGTCAGGAGTTCAAGACCAGCCTGGCCAACATGGTGAAACCCTGTCTCTATCCAAAAAATACTAAACAAACAAAGAAACAAACTCCATCATAATTGGATATTTTAACATATGCTTTTCAGAAACTGTTAAATCAAGCAGAAAAATAAGCAGAGTTATCAAACACATGAACAACAGAAATAATGATCTCAGACTTCTAGATCAGAATCCAGGCCCAAGAGAAAAAAAATAGATGTTCTTTTGGAGTGCACACTGAACACTTGCAAAAACAGATCACGGATTAGGTCATGGAAGAAACTTCAGCACATTCCAGGCAATCAGGATCATGAAGACTCTGTTCTCAGACCATAATGCAACAAAATTAGACATCAGGAACAAAAGGATGGCTTTAAAACTTTCATGTGTTTCCCAACAAATTAAGAAATATAAGTGAATGACAATGAAAACGCTACTTGTCTGAGATTGTGGGACAGGGATGGCATGTACCTTGAGGGACATTTATAGTACAAGTTCATTAAAGAATAAGGAAGACTATATATGTGAATAAGGTCATCCTCTGGTGAAATTGATCAAGACCACAAGGGAGAAGATACACAGAAAAGAGGAAATAACCACAGATACCATCATTAGCACTGGCTTTTAGACCATTAGACCTGATGCTTCAGATTAGAAGCCAACTGGCAGATTTGGCAGGACACACTGAGGAGCAAGCAGTTCATCACCGTCTCGGACATGGTGTCATAGAAATCAGACTCCCCAGGTTCTGCTCCCACCCTAGACACGGACAGATGGGATGACTCGGACAAGCCACTCTCTCTCCAAGTCTCAGTCGGTTGCTGTAAGACTTGAATAAGTTATGTGTGAAAGTATCAGAGACTTGGCAAAGTTTTAAACCGCAACATCATGATTACAGGGTAGTGCCTGATAAGCTAACCCGAGCTATGTCAAAAGAAGCTATACACGGCTCACACAACGTGAACAAAACCCTGGTTCCCGGGAAGATAGGAAACACAGTTAGATGATCGGGTTGGTGGCTGGGCAGGGGGTCGGAAATGGATGTTACTAACAACAGCATCTTTTGATTTGGGATATTCCTGTCTATTGGTTATATACAATAAGGATAACTTTGTTCCTTGTGTGGAGTGGAATATCATGAAAAGGAGCATTGTTAACAATTTTTAGAACGTTGTTAGTCCTTGAGAACTTCTTGCTTTATTAAAATGAAAGGTTATATACGATGTCTGATTAATATTAAGTAATATTAACATTATGTTAAAATGATACAAATGGCTATAGAGTAATGAGGGCTTACTCTGTACCAGGTACAGTCCTAGATATTTTTACATGTCTTAAATAATTTAGTTTTTTCTAGAACTCTAAGAGATAACTATTTTGACCCCTACCCACACACATTTTACAGCTAACTTTCAACAATTTGTCCAGTTACACAGCCAGTGCCAGAACCAAGATTGCAGCCCAGGCAGTCTGGCTTCAGAGCTTCTGCTATTAACTACTATAGCATACTCTAGAGTTGCAATGTCACTTGTGGCTATTGAGCGCTTGAAATGAGGCCAGACAGAATTGAGACGCGCTGACAGTGCTGTAAAGGTGTGGTACAGAAAAAAAAAAAAAGAATGTAGATATCTCATTAATATTTCTGTATATTAATTGTATAGTAAAATGGAAATATTTAGGGTATATAGGCTTGCATAAAATATACCATTAAATTTAATTTCATCTGTTCCTCTACTTTTTAAATGTGGCTACCAGAACTCTTTAAACAATGTAAATGGCTCACATTATAGGTCTGTTGGACAGGGCTTCTCTAGAGGCACAACGGGGTGTTTTATGATATACCAGCATGGAGGCAGAACTCATGGCATGGTGTGGACTCGCTCCCAGGCCCCTCATCCCCATGTGTGTGACACCCATATATACAGATTAGAAGAGAAGTCATGAAGATCCATAAGCAATCCAGTTCTTTGATCTAGTTCCTGAATACCTACCTCATCCAAGTAAATATTAAGTGTGTCAGTTCCAAATTCAACCTTCTTCACCAGGGGTTGCTGGAGAAGCTGCATAAGAGAGGGAGAAAAACAGAGACTAAGAGCCAGAGCCTTCCCTATCCCCTAGGGTAGTCTTCCAAAGCTCTGCCATGATCAAGGAAACAATATATACTGTGGAAAAGGTAGGAAAAGGGAACTGAGACTATTACGAGTTGCGTGTCATATGTCTGCTACAACCTTGCAGCCCATTTAAATAATCCAATCATGAGTTTGTATGTATGTGTATATATACATATATACACACACACGTACATATATGCACATATATACATGTACATATATCTACATATGTATATATACACACACCGTGTATATGGATGCCATATGTATATGAAAACTACTTTTCTTACAAATGTACATACATATACATACATATATATGTATGTATATACATGCCATGTATATATGTGTGTGTGTATATATACACACACATGCCATGATGCCCATTTTACCAGTTTTTTTGATTATACTGTCAGGTCCCCTCACAGCTAGATAAATGAAGAAAACAGAAGTAACTTACTAACTGACTGGTGCCCTCCCTGGGACTGAACCCAGATAGCATCTTCACTTCCACAATCACCATATTGGAAGAGCTACGGCTCCCCACATAACTGAGAGCAGGAAGAAGAAAACACATGTGAGCCTATTACTTCAGTGCACTCTGCATCCCCAACACACATACACACACACACACACACACACACGTGCACACACACACACGTGTCCCACCTCAGCTCCACAGACCAGGTGCTCTGCCGGCCACCAGCACCCCAGCTTTCCTCACCTGGTGTGAATAGCGAGAGTCAAGGATCGAGGTGAAGTCAGTTGCTCACATCTAGCTTTTCCCATTTCCACGCTAAGACTAAAGGTCTTCATATTTTTAAGAGGGAGAATATTGTATCTCAACACCGTCTGGTAGGAAGAAATAGCCAAATCAGAGTTGGAAAGAGCTTTAAAGATTGTACAGTTCAAACTACTTTTCTTACAAGTGAGAAACAGAGAGCGAGAGAGAAGGCCTAAGGGGAAGATGCCCTCAGACTCTCCTTCCCAATGTACATTCATTCTCATGGATCTCTACTTACCTGTACATAGACACAGCCCTGGCCTGAGGCCTCCAGCGTGTACATTCCAGGGACATTGGGCAGAGTCTTCTGCTGAAATACCAATCTGTTGGCTGACTGTATGTTGAATGTATGCTGGAAATTCTCAGTGGATTTTACAACCAGGTTGATCTCCTCAGATGGCGTGTAGGCGGTAGTGGCATATTTGGCAAGAGCTTGGAGAGCAACTACAGTATCCTGAGGGAAACAACCAAACGTATGCTTACCATTTTGTGAGTCATTGGAATTAACCTTGAACAACTCTATAACCCACACACGTGGTTGTTGTTAGTTGGCTTGGATGATGCCTCCTCTAAGTATTTAGAGAACTATACCCACCTCCTCTGGAGAAGCTGACATAGAAATCACAGTAGCCGGGCGCGGTGGCTCACGCCTGTAATCCCAGCACTTTGGGAGGCCGAGGCGGGCGGATCACAAGGTCAGGAGATCGAGACCACGGTGAAACCCCGTCTCTACTAAAAATACAAAAAATTAGCCGGGCGCGGTTGTGGGCGCCTGTAGTCCCAGCTACTCGGGAGGCTGAGGCAGGAGAATGGCGTGAACCCGGGAGGCGGAGCTTGCAGTGAGCTGAGATCTGGCCACTGCACTCCAGCCTGAGCGACAGAGCGAGACTCCGTCTCAAAAAAAAAAAAAAAGAAATCACAGTAGCTTACTTTTATAGAAAATCACCATCAACAAGGTACTACTGAACATCCGCAGGTTACTTGGTTAACCTAATCGATTCATATTCAGAAATCAAACAGCTTCAGAATGAGTTATTGCTAGAAGCAAGTGGATAACTGTTCAGTATATATTTTACAGTTTCCTTATTTGGGGAGGAAACAGTAATAACATGACAGCCCTAGAAATTGCAGCCTATGACGTCATTTAACTGTGTGATGATCTTCTACATCACAGTTGGAAGGAGCATCAGGGACCTAGGAAAGTCCTTCCTTGCAGGCTGGCTTCTTAGCCGTGATACCATGTGATAATCTTTTATTTCTCTGGGAATAAGACAGATAACTGTCACTAAGTGAGCCTCGTACAGTGACGTTTGAACTGTTTCATTCTGAAAACATAATTCACATAAATTACAAGGGGAAAGAAAAATGAATAAAGTGTTCAACAAAATTGTCACATCTCGCTCTATGTTATGAAAATTTCAGGCCGGGTGCGCTGGCTCAAGCCTGTAATCCCAGCACTTTGGGAGGCCGAGACGGGCGGATCACGAGGTCAGGAGATCGAGACCATCCTGGCTAACACGGTGAAACCCCGTCTCTACTAAAAAATACAAAAAACTAGCCAGGCGAGGTGGCGGGCGCCGGTAGTCCCAGCTACTCGGGAGGCTGAGGCAGGAGAATGGCGTAGACCCGGGAGTGAACTTGCAGTGAGCTGAGTCCAGCCACTGCACTCCAGCCTGGGGACAGAAATGAGACCCGTCTCAAAAAAAAAAAAAAAAAAAAGAAATTTCTACATGCTTGATACTGTGTAAAATATCTATTACAAAAAAAAAACCCCTATTTCTTCATCTCACAAATGAAAAGGGCATTCTTATTTCGACATTATCACTGTCCTATAAAACAGGAGAAGACAGATCCACCCACCCTAGTGGAAACGTGAAGAAGTTCTATCTGTGCAGCTTGGCCATCTACAAACAATTTTTGTTTACCCTTTGTGGACTGGAGCCAGGGAGGTTTTTTACTGCTTGAACATATGGGGACAATTCAAAGAAAGGGACCTCACTGTCAGCTGAAAAACCAGTGTGAGTAATATATATGACCTCTTGTGATAGCCAAGGATTTCATTGAAAAAATGATTCTGACACATACCTGTCACTGCGAGTTGTAAACATTTCATCTACTGCTTTCCAAAAATATTATTATATATTATAATTTTTTAGGACTGAACAAGAAGAAAGGAGTCTTTTCTAATCTTTGGCCAAGCATTTCCCTGAAACAGGGAGGCATAGTACTATATAATTTTTTAAGTGTCAATTAGGTCATTACCACAGTTAAACTTGGTGCCTTTAACATTTTTACCAAACATGCAATCTATTAAAAGATGTTCATTCTTTCAGGTCTGATTTACATGTTATATCTTCAGTGAAATTGGCCAATTTCAACAAATCAGATTATAATCTTCATGAGGACAAGAAATATATTTTCTTAGTTACTTTTGTAGCCTCATCAAAGTGATTTGGACATGGTAGATATTTAATAATATTTTCAGAATAAATAAATTAATGACTACTCTCTTCATTATAATCTAAAATAATTTTTTTATGATTTGAGTTTATCATACAATTCTACCCCTCTTTTTTTTTCCCTACTGCCACACCATTCATTCAATTTCCCAATTTCCCCTTACCCCTAACCTAGATAAAACAGTCTCCTGATCTCTTCAAGTCCTACGTTTCTCTCCTCTAAATTATCTCACACACCAAGTGGCTAATTAATCTTTCTGAAACAAAGTTAAAATTGTTGTTGTTTTTGTTGTTGAGACGGAGTTTTAACTCTTGTTGCCCAGGCTGGAGTGCAATGGCACCATCTCAGCTCACCGCAACCTCCGCCTCCCAGGTTCAAGCGATTCTCCTGCCTCAGCCTCCCAGGTAGCTGGGATTACAGGCACCCACCACCATGCCTGGCTAATTTTGTATTTTTAGTAGAGATGGGGTTTCTCCATGTTGGTCAGACTGCTCTCGAACTCCCGACCTCAGGTGATCCACCTGCCTCAGCCTCCCAAAGTGCTGGGATAACAGGCTTGAGCCACCATGCCCGGCCCCAGTGTTTCACACTCAACAAAAAAAGAAAATTAAATGCATCTGGTACTATTTATGTGCTCATATAACCCATTTTATGAATACTTCCATATATTTTTCACAGGCTTTTCCTCTCTAAGACCCTGGACCGAGAGGGCAAGGACAATACCTTTTCCTCTATCTCCATACGAGATCTAATTCTACCTGTTAAGTGGCAGTGGGAGAACAGGCTGTTTACCTGAGTAGAAGAGAAGCCCCCATATGCATTCCGTTGCTTGGCCAACCAAGCCACTATGCTAGTGGCCTTGGCTATCTCCTTTTGAGTCAGGCTGGGCTTGGTAAGCTGGGCCAACAATGCGTATGCTGTAAGTTCCACATCTAGAGCCACAGGCTCAGACCAAGGGCTGGCATTCGATGATGGAGCAGGTTTGTGGCTCCAGTGAATGGATTCTCCTATGGAAAAAGAAACATAACTAGGATGTCCTTAGAAGGAACTGGCTTTCCCACATTCACTTTGTAAATGCAGCATCTTAGAGCAGAGAAAGTACCAACTGAGAATTAAACAGAGTAGAAAAAAATGTCTTAGATGGAGCTGATTCATTGACCTTGATGTAAATGCAAGGATGCATGTGTGCGCATGTGTGTAAAGCTAGAAGCATCAATAAATGTTCCTGCCTCCAGCAATTACATGAAAACCACTCTTGTTACTTTATCAGTTTTGATGTTAATGGAAATAGGTAAATAGAAGCTTCTTACAAGAATCTCTGTGTTTGGGGGCAATTTTTGTTTGCTTACAGTTTTATGAATTTTTCAGGATTTATTTTATTTAATCAAAGATTTAGGCTGGGCGTGGTGACTCACGCCTATAATCCCAGCACTTTGGGAGGCCAAGGTGGGCGGATCACCTGAGGTCGGGAGTTCGAGACCAGCCTGACCAATATGGAGAAACCCCATCTCTACTAAAAATACAAAATTCACTGGGTGTGGTGGCGAATGCCTCTAATCCCAGCTACTCGGGAGGCTGAGGCAGAAAAATCGCTTGAACCCAGGAGGTGGAGGTTGCGGTGAGCAAAGATCACCCCATTGCACTCCAGCCTGGGCAACAGGAATGAAA
Source organism: Papio anubis (assembly GCF_008728515.1). Classification (NCBI taxonomy): domain Eukaryota; kingdom Metazoa; phylum Chordata; class Mammalia; order Primates; family Cercopithecidae; genus Papio; species Papio anubis. The sequence goes on from NW_022164994.1 coordinate 49,860, forward strand.
CTCCATCTAAAAAAACAAACAACAAACAAACCAGATTCAACATTTTAGGTAGAACAAAAATGGCAGAGCATATGTAAGAATTCTGAGAAACCATGAAGAAATGCTAATGAGGCCAACTATATGAAATACGCTTAGAAGGCAGTCCAGTGATGGCGGGCACCTGTAGTCCCAGCTACTCGGGAGGCTGAGGCAGGAGAATGGCGTGAACCCGGGAGGTGGAACTTGCAGTGAGCTGAGATCACGCCACTGCACTCCAGCCTGGGTGACAGAGCCAGACTCCGTCTCAAAAAAAAAAAAAAAAAAGGACATGAGACCAAAAGAAACCTCTGTTACAGCCAAGATGACAGTTAACGGATAACTTGAAGAAAAAATAAACTAACAAATGGAAATGAGAAGGGTATAAGTTAGAAGACTAATTAAACAGAATTTTAGAGATAATAGGTAACCACAGAAAGGCAATCTAATTGGAAGAATGTAACAGGAAACATGTGAGCTTGCAATACAAGATAATGGAAAAGAGATCATCACAATAAATCAATATACGGTGGAACAGGTCCCATTGTCTCAGACACACATTTCATGACTAGAGCTTCTTACACACAAGAGGAAAAGCTACCCCACCCTCTATGAGAGGACAGTTCAGCCATGACACTCATATAAATGAAGGCTGAGACTGCATTTCTGCCTGGAAGAATAATTTTAAATACACAGTCAGATAAATGAAATGCATTACAAGATCTGCCATAACTTCAAATAGTATTCTAAATACATTTAAAGTGGTCCAGGCCAGGTGCAATGGCTCACGCTTATAATTCAGCACTTTGGGAGGCCAAGAAGGGTAGATTACTCGAGGTCAGGATTCTGAGACCAGCCTGGCCAACATGGTGAAACTCCATTTCTACTAAAAATACAAAAATACAAAAATTAGCCAGTGTGGTGGCAGGCACCTGTAGTCCCAGCTACTTGAGAAGCTGAGGCAGGAGAATCACTTGAATCCAGGAGGCAGAGGCTGCAGTGAGCCAAGATTGCACCACTGCACTCCAGCCTGGGCAACAGAGCAAGGCACCGTCTCAAAAAAATAAAAAGTAAAATAAAAATTTAAAAAATATTTAAAGTGGTCCTACGTCAAAGAACTTTCAAAGATCTCCAAAAGGGTAATTCCACAATGACAATATACTTTCTGACTAGCTTCTTCAGTGTAGTTTCTCTTCACATTAGAAGTATAAAAATGTGGCCACTGGTGGTGGCTCATGCCTGTAATCCCACGGGCAGATCACCTGAGGTCAAGAATTCGAGTCCAGCCTGGTCAACATGGTGAAACCCCTTCTCTACTAAAAATACAAAAATCAGCTGGGCATGATGGCACACGCCTGTAATCCCAGCTACTCGGGAGGCTGAGGCAGGAGAATTGGTTGAACTGGGAGGCAGAGGTTGCAGTGAGCCAAGATCACGCTATTGCAATCCAGCCTGGGCAACAAGAGAGAAACTCGGTCTCAGAAAAAGAAAAAAAAGTATAAAAATGCCCTGTGAGCACTTGCATGTGTTTCTCACAAACTTCCCAACAATAATTTTATGACTTAACAACTGTTACTAAAATGAATCCTAGAGTTCATGTGTAGGACAGAGGATACTAAGGAGATTATAGATAATTCACAGCTTACGTTCACAATTTCAAACAACTCTTAACAGGACCAACATACCTGAGATGATAGCCTGTTGATCTAACTGTCTAAGGAGAATGTTTCTGATGTCCATTTCCCCAGCCAGGGAGAAAATGTAAGCCAACAGGGCCTGTGTGTAGAGGCTGGTGGTGGAGGTGGCCGAATTCTTGAGACACTGTAGACCCTGACTCACCATTGGGTCCTAAAAAGTGAAGAAGAAGACCATAATTTATAAGGCATTCCTTAAAAAATGGGAAGTAATCAGGAAATCGTCGTATCCTTCTTGACCTTAAAAGGGTGACTAGGGACAAAGATGGGTCAATGTCTCTAGGAATAGGCATGAGAAGGAGGGTATCAAGAGGAGGAGCCAGGAGAACTTACATCTACGTCCTTTCCCATCTCCAGCAATGCAGCTGTAACATATGCAGTCAAGGAGACCTCATCATCAATACCACCCTAGAGACAAACAGGGAGACAGTGAGTCAGGGCAGCAGACAGCAGCTGCAAGAATTATGTGCAGATTGCAAAACGACATCCCCTCTGAACAGATGAATTATTTTTAAAAAGAAAAAAGTAATAAAGAAAGCTCTTCTTTCCACAGGCTTTCTGCAGCTCAAGCCTCCATGACACACAAAGAGGGAACAGGCTGGACTTCAGTAACTGCAGAGCCTTAAACAGCCTGCAGGAGGCAGCACGTGGACTTCAGCTGAGTGGGTGTTGAAGAAACCAGAGAGGAGTTAAGAAGCATGAGAGGTTTAAAGAAGGGAGGAATAAGGAGAGAATCTGCCGCATCACTGCATCTGAGCCTCCTCACATGCAGCTCCCGTCAAGCAGGACAACGCCCAGCCCTTCTCCAGGGGAGATTAGGTGAGACCTTCCCTGCTTATTGCCTTTCCCAGAAATATCAAAGCAAATTTTAAAAAATATCAAATCAAACTATTATCCTCATTCTATAGATAAGAAAACAAACACTTAACAAGATTAAATAGCTTGTGGCCAGGCATGGTGGCTTATGCCTATTATCCCAGCTTGAAGCCAAGGCAGTGGGGAGGATCCCTTGAGCTCAGGAGTTTGAGGCCAACCTGGGCAACACGGTAAAACCCCGTCTCTACAAAATGTACAAAAATTAGCCAGGTGTGGTGGCATGCGGATCCGTGGTCCCAGCTATTCAGGAAACTAAAGTAGGAGGATCATCTGAGCCTGGGGAGGTCAAGGCTGCAGTGAGCCATGATCATGCCACTGCACTTCAGCCTGGGTGACAGAGTGAGACCGTGTCTCAAAAAAATAATAAGTAAATAAATAAAAAAGATTCAGCCGGGTGCGGTGACTCACATCTGTAATCCCAGCACTTTGGGAGGCTGAGGCGGGCAGATTACCTGAGTTCAGGAGTTCAAGACCAGCCTGGCCAACACGGTGAAACCACGTCTCTACTAAAAATACAAAAATTAGCCAGCCATGGTGACACATGCCTGTAATCCCAACTGCTCAGGACAATAAGGCAGGAGAATTGCTTGAGCCTGGGAGACAGAGGTTGCAGTGAGCCAAGATTGCTCCACTGCACTCCAGCCTGGCCAACAGAGCAAGACTATCTCAAAAATAAATAAATAAATAAATAAATAAATAAAAAGATGAAATAGCCTGCTCACGGTTACATGGCTCATCTGCAGCAGGACTGGAATTTGAACCCAGGACATTTAATTCTGGAGTTCATGTGCCAAACCACGAACCTTGGCTACACAGAGGATGGATTTCTCAATGGACTGGCCTCCTCTCATAAGAAAATAGGAAGAGGCTGGGTGCGTGTGGGTCACGCCTGTAATCCCAGCACTTTGGGAGGTCAAGGCGGGTGGATCACTTGAGGCCAGGAGTTCAAGACCAGCCTGGCCAACATGGTGAAACCCCATCTCTACTGAAAATACAAAACTTAGCCAGGCATGGTGGCACATGCCTATAGTCCTAGCTGCTCAGGAGGCTGAGGATCACTTGAACGCGGGAGGTGGAGGTTGAAGTGAGCTGGGATTTTGCAACTACACTCCAGCCTGTGCAACAGAGCGAGACTCTGTCTCACAAAAAAAAAAGGAAAGAAGGAAGAATACCTCTGGGATCTTGCTCTAGTCAAGTCCTTTATTTTAGTAGAGACGGTGTTTCACCATGTTGGTCAGGCTGGTCTCGAACTCCTGACCTCATGATCCACCTGCCTCAGCCTCCCAGAGTGCTGGGATTACAGGCGTGAGCCACCGCGCCCAGCCCCCAGGTATATTTCATACAGTGTATAAGAGAAGATGAAGATGAGAACTTAGGGGAGACTAGTAAGATCCTGCAGAGGAAGTCTAATGAATCCTATAAAGAGATTTTTTATTTTTTTTTAACACTCAAGATTTTTAATCCTTGCCCTGGAATAGCAATGTAAGTGACTTCTCTACAAAAGTTTATACAAGTCTTTCTTGCACTGAGTGTGTTCTGAATTGAACGACTTTTCCTGCAGGATCTACGCCTCACCCTGTTTGGGACAGGTACAGGCAATAGTGAACAGAAGAGAGCAGTGCCTCTGGAATGCAACTGCCGTAGTTCAAATATCAGTCCTGACACTTATTAGCATGCACCTTGGGCAATTTACTTAGTCTCCATCCTTTAGTTTCTTCATCTGTAAAATGGGATTAATAATGACATTCCAATACCTAGCTCACTGATTTGTTGTAAACATTAAATAATGTCAAATAAACCACGTGCCTAGAACAGTGCTCAGCAGAGTAAACCTCTTACAAAAGACATTGGGCTGCCTACTAGTCCTCACCACAGGAAATGGCTTTCCCATATGCATTTGGTGACATAGTAAGAGGCCCAGAGATCTTTTAGTGCAGTAGTCTCAAATTTCAGTGTGTATCAGAATCATCCGGACGGCTTGTTAAAACACAAATTTCTGGCCCACCCTCCCAGAGTTCATCATTCAGTAGCTGTGCGCTGGGAGTCAGAATCTGCATGTCCAACAAGTTCCCAGGTGGTGCTGATGCTCCTGATCTGCGAACTATGCTTTGAGAACCATGCTCCAGTCCACATTCTCTCTCTCTCTCTCTCTCTCTCTCTCTCTCTCCCCCCCTTTATTTTTTATTTATTTTTTGAGGCAGGGTCTCACTCTATCACCCAGGCTGGGTGCAGTGGTACAATCACAGCTCACTGCAGGCTTGACCCCCCGGGTTCAAGTGATCCTCCCACCTCAACCACCCAAGTAACTGGGACTACAGGCATGCACTAACATGCCTGACTAATTTTTCATAGTTGTTTTTTGTAAAGATGGGGTTTCACCACGTTGCCCAGGGTGGTCTCAAACTCCCGGGCCCAAACGATCTGCCCACCTTGGCCTCCCAAAGTACTGGGATTACAGGCATGAGCCACCGCACCCAGCCTTCATCTGTATTCTCATTCTACAGACATGAAAACTGAGGCCCAGACCAGCTAAGCATTTTGACCATGGGCACCCAGAGCCACAGTGGAAACCAGAAGAAAACTGACTCCCAGGCCAGTGCTCTTTTGCTTCTGCTCGGTCAGAGGTGTGAGGTCCTTTGAGACAGTGGCCGGCTGCAGGCCCCTGGACAGATCCGCACCTTCATAGCTGTGTGAAGGAGAGTTCCCACGTTGGCATAGCAGCCGCTGAGGAGCTGGTTTCCTGCCATCCACTTGAGAGCATCCTGGATGTTCTTGGGATCAATGAAGATGAATTTCCGAGCTTGGCCAAAGCATTTCGTGACAAAGGCTGTCAGCCTACATGGGTAAAGAGGAAAATGTGGCATGAAGGTGAATTTCCAGGTGAGGGTGCTATCATTTTTTCATGTATCTGGGTGCATACTTCCAGAAGGGGAGCTGAGGGAACATATGCCATAGCAGGCCTAGGAAACAGAGGCATGAACGGGCCCCAGTGAGGACAAGAACAGGGGAGGCACAAGCTCAGGGAGAAGATGGAGGGACTTGACCATCCATGAGGGTGAAATAAGCAGTATTACAGAGGCAGAAGACTGAGTGCAAGAAGGAATGGGGTGAAGGGGAGAGGTATTGGAATAGTTCCAGAGGGCTCAGGAATTACGCGCTGGAGTACACAACTCATTGGGAATTGGGCGATATTACCATGTGTTTCCATTTCCATCTCGCTCCCCAAAGGCACTGTATGAGCCATTGCTGTGTTTGTACGTCAGCTCCTTCTGGTACCCTGGGGAGCCAAATGTGGTTTTAGATCACAGTGACAACTTCAAAAAACACCCCCGTGCTTTTCAAGGATATGGGACACTTCAGGGGCTGGAATTCCCTGTATCTTATCAATCTGTCATAGGGCCTAGTGGAGGAGAGTGTCCAAGAAAGAAAGATTGAACCAACTTACCTATCTCCAGGAAACCCACTGCCCGAGACCTGATTTCCTCCGTCAGCAGCCCTGCCTTCTCCAGGTACTGCAAGACATAGATGATAGGAGCAAACAACACCATGTTCTGCTCGCCACAGCCACTGGGCATCTGCACCAGACCATCTAGGTTCTGCAGGGCTGTGCCCATAATGTCTCCTGGGATCCAAAAGGAGAGAGAGAAGGTGGGGGTACAGGGAAGAAGGAACCCTCTAAGAGTTATCATCATTCACTTAACAAACATGTATTAGCTATCATTTAGTAAGTACCTACTATGTGCCCTGGGAAGACAATAGTAAATCAAACTGTCTCTACCCTCAAAGAACTCACAGAGGAGCAAACCATTACAACACATTACAATTTTTATTCATTATAGACAATTTTCATACAGTACTACAATATCATACTGGATATGTAGGAGGTGCTAGAGGACACAGAGAGGTGCATAGGCTGTCAAGAGAGTTCAGGGCTTTTAAGAAGACATGTCGGCCGGGCGCGGTGGCTCAAGCCTGTAGTCCCAGCACTTTGGGAGGCCGAAACGGGCGGATCACGAGGTCAGGAGATCGAGACCATCCTGGCTAACACAGTGAAACCCCGTCTCTACTAAAAAATACAAAAAACTAGCCGGGCGAAGTGGCGGGTGCCTGTAGTCCCAGCTACTCGGGAGGCTGAGGCAGGAGAATGGCGTGAACCCGAGAGGAGGAGCTTGCAGTGAGCTGAGATCCGGCCACTGCACTCCAGCCTGGGTGACAGAGCAAGACTCCGTCTCAAAAAGAAAAAAAAGAAGACATGTCACTGAACTGATGAGTGATGTGACAAAACTTGTATCACTTAGGCTCAATCTCTAAGTTCCTCTACCACTGCACATACGTTCCTCACCCTCCAAATCACCAAGTTTCTCTAAAACACAGTCCTGACAGTCTTCTCCAAGTTGTCACTGACCCCTTCCTATGCTTCCCAAGCCAGTGAGCCTGACATACGTGACTCATTAACATCTGCACTGTAGCCAACGAGCTCCATTCAAATCTGTACATGTGTCCTGAATGTCAACTATGTTGCAGGAACCGTACTAGGAACAGAAAAGAAAAAGATGTGGCCCTTGCTCTTCAGGAGACCCCAACATAGTGTGGAAGACAGACATAGACACTGAACTCTAATAGAACAAGGCAAGCGCTATGTCAGACTGATGAATAAAATAGACAAAACAGAGACGTTGTGACTGCAAAGGATCTCAACAGAGGGCGAGGGAGTAAAGAAAGAGTCTAACATTCACAGGGCTCCTACTACATGCTAGATATTGTGCTGGGAACTTTAATATTGCACTTAATCTTTACACCAGTCTGAGAGGTAGGTTATTGTTACTGTTTTACAGAAGAGGAAAGAAGGTCCAGAACTGTTCACTAACTTGTTCAGGGTCACACGGCTACTAAATGACAGGTTAGATATGATTTTTAAGTTCATGCTTCTCAATCCACTTCCTCCCTTGCCCAAAACAGTAAGTGTGCTGCCTATTGTAAATATGGTTGTATCTTCCCTAAACTATACCCAAATTCCTCATTTTTAAAAACGGCTGCTGCAAATATTTTGTCTTCCCTTCACCCGATTTATAGACTGTCTAAACCTAAATACATATCAAGCTTCAGTGACCTTAACTTCTTCCTACCCTGACTCCTTTCTTTTTTTTTTTTTTTGAGATGGAGTCTTGCCCTGTCACCCAGGCTGGAGTGCAGTGGTGTGATCTCGGCTCACTGCAAGCTCTGCCTCCCGGGTTCACGCCATTCTCCTGCCTCAGCCTCCCAAGTAGCTGGGACTACAGGCGCCCGCCACCAGGCCTGGCTAATTTTTTTTTTTGTAATTTTAGTAGAGACGGGGTTTCATCGTGTTAGCCAGGATGGTCTCGATCTCCCGACCTCGTGATCTGCCCGCCTCGGCCTCCCAAAGTGCTGGGATTACAGGCGTGAGCCACCATGCCTGGCTTCCTTTCCATTTTTAACTAGAATACAAGTCTAATCCCGTCTGTATTGTTGCCTACACTGTATTTCCCTCCTATATAAAATACGCTCTTTTTCCTTCAGTCACTTGTCATTAGTCACATTCTCCAGATAGGTCCGCATGTCCCGCCCCACACCACACCTTTGCAGCCTCCATTCTCCTTTTCGTTTCTGAGCCAAGAATCTCTAACTGCTTACCCAGAACTGTAACGTAAGCCTTGGTCGAGTCAGGAACAACGTCCACTGGGAGCTCCAGGGAGACAGATTCAGATGCCACCTTTCCTGTGAGAGGCAGAAAAAAAGGTGACACAGTAGAAGATGGGAAATGGCAGGGGTTCTGAAGCCAAAATTGTAGAACTCTCTATAATCCAGGGATTTCTGTGCTCGGCGCTTTCTCTGGGATGCAGAAAGCACTGGGTACTATTCATAGTGATCTTGCTGAAAATAAATTCCACAGAGAGTCATCATCGTGCTGCACACTTTCTCTTCTTCCTCCTGCCTCCCAGTTAATCAGCCCCATGAGGAATGGCACCCCAGACTCTCCTGTTCCTTCTGGTCCTGTGCATTCCTCCTTTTGTCTATGAAAATCTCCTGCTGCCAGATGCGCTGGCTCACGCCTGTAATCCCAGCACTTTGGGAGGCCAAGGTGGGTGGCTCACAAGGTCAGGAGTTCGAGACCAGCCTGGCCAATATGGTGAAACCCTGTCTCTACTAAAAATACAAAAATTAGCCAGGCATGGTGGCATGCACCTATAGTCCCAGCTACTCAGGAGACTGGGGCAAGAGAATTACTTGAACCTGGGAGGCAGAGGTTACAATGAGCTGAGATTGCGCCACCGCAATCCAGCCTGGAGGATGGAGCGAGACTCCATTTCAAAAAAGAAAAGAAAAGAAAAGAAAAGAAAAGAAAATCTCCTGCCCTCTAAGGGAATTCTCACCACCAATCCTGCTCTGAGTCCACCCACCTTTTGGGCACAGCAATGAGCTGTGTGTCTTCTCCACAAGGACTCCTTCAGGCTGGCATGAAGAGAGACACAGATAAAAACAACAAAGATGAACGTCAGGAGAGATGGCACTAAAGGAAAGGGAAGGGAGGCCCCCCGCTGTGTCCCCAGGGCTTCCCTCAGAACTGCAGAGAAGGGCTTCTCATTGAAGCTCAGAAGAACTCCGTGTCAACCAAGGATGGGCCCTTTCTGTAAAGTTCTTTCTGGGCAAGCGCTAGAGCCAAAGACACAATTAGGCAACTTCTAAGGGGCAAGATTGACAATGGGCTTCATGACGGGACAAAAAAGGCAGCTATTGATGAAGACAGACATTTTAATCAGGGAAACTAACATTCATTGAGTGCCTATGATGTGCCAGGTTTTAGGTGCTTTCATAGGCCATGGGTGTGGATTAGGCAAATGTTCAAGGGGCCAGGGAAGGAGAACGTTGAAGCTGCCCGATTGGACTGGAGTACGGTTGCTGTGAGAGACAAACTCGCAGCAAGAGGAGATGTTGAGCATCCCTCAGTTGGTTGCTGTCTCGACCTCTGAAGCAAACTCACTTTGACGAGAACTGGCTTGATGAGCGTGTCACTCCGGCCCTTTTGGGGAACAAACCCCTTCTGTCCCCTACATGGTTCATTGCTGTCCAGAATCTTTGTACTAATAGTAAAGTTAATGTGACCTGAGAGAAAGGAGGAGAAGGGAAACCATTAGCCCTATTGCCAGAGGTACCAGCAAGGTCCGTTCCCATTTGGGTCAGCATTTCTGAAACTTTAATGGGGATCTTGCTACAGTGCAAACTCTGCTGCCACAGACCTGGGGTGGAGCCTACATCCTGCATTTCTAACAAGCTCCCAGGTGATGCCAGAGAAGCTAGTCCGGTGTGGTAAGTAACCTCTAAGGACCCTCAGAGATCCTTGCATCCTGATATTTGCATCCCATTGAGTGTGGGCTGGATTGAGCGACTCACTTCTGTTAAATAGAACAGGGCAAAAGTAATGACTCTTCTGAGATTAGGTTACAAAAAGACTGCAGCTTCCATCTTGGGTGCACCCCTTTTCTCAAACTGCTTGCTCTGGGGAAGACGGCTGTTGTGTGAGGACGCAGCCCAGCGGAGAGATTCATGTGATGAGATACTGAGTGAGGCCCCTAGCCAACAGCTGAGGTCAAGAACTGTGTCCTTCAGTCTAGCAGGCTGTGAGGATCAGAGACTTTGGGATGAGCTTGAAAAATCAATCCTCTCCTAATCAAGTCTTCAGATGAAACCACAGCCCTCACTGACAGCTTGAGTGCAACCTCATGAGATACCTTGAGCCAGAAGTACCCAGCTAAGCTGCAGCCAGATTAATGACCCGTAGAATCTGTTTGATAATAAATGTTTGTCCTTTTAAGACACTTAAGTTTTACAATAATTTGTCAAGCAGCATGAGATAACTCATACATACGAAGATCAAACTTTGAGTTGCAAGGATTTCACCTATGAGTGACTGACATCCCATAGAGTTGGGGGTGAGGATTAAATGAGTTAAAGGTGAGGTGACTCATTCTTGTAATCCCAGTACTTTGGGAGGGTGAGGCAGGAGAATCGCTTCAACCCAGGAGTTGGAGAGCAGCCTGGGACACATAGCAAGACCCCTTCTCTGCCAATTGAATTAGCCAGGCATGGTGGTGAAATGATCCTATAGTCCCAGCTACTCTGGGAGGCCTAGGTGAGAGGATCACTTGAGCCGGGGAGGTTGAGGCTGCAGTGAGCCATGACCACACCACTGTATTCCAGCTTAGGTGACAGAGTAAAATCCTGTCTCTCTAAAGAAAATAAAAGGCCAGGTACAGTAGCTCACACCTGTAATCCCAGAACTTTGGGAGGCCGAGGCAAGCAGGTCACCTGAGGTCAGGAGTTTGAGACCAGCCTGGCCAACATGGCAAAACCCCATCTCTACTAAAAATACAAAAATTAGCCAGGTGGTGGCACGAAACTGTAATCCAGCTACTTGGGAGGCTTGGCAGGAGAATCACTTGAACCAGGGAGGTGGAGGTTGCAGTAAGCCCAGATTGTGCCATTGCACACCAGCCTGGGCAACAGAGTGAGACTTCCTCTCAAAAACAAACAAATAAAATAAAAATTAATTAATCAATCAATTTAATGAGTTAATATACATAAAGCAGTTAGAATAGTGCCTGGCCCAGGGACTCTTATAGTAAGTTCTTGATTAGTTACATGACCATGTATTCCTTGTCCAGCTACAAATATTAAAAGCTCTCCCTTTCACACTCAAAATATTCCTGTTTGAATAAATTTGGTCACCTATCAAAGAGTGTTTGTGTATTGACTTATAACAGCCTTAGGAGGGAGAAAAATAGAGGTAAATAAAACAAAGAGGGAGGAGGAAGCAAGGCAGATGTAGCAGAGAAGAAAGACTGAGTGCTTAGTCACTGGGCTTCTGTTGCAGGCTTTCCTCGCCCATCTACCGCTTCCCTCTCTTACCCAATTTGACAGCTGTGATGTTCCAGTGATAGGTTTTAGCTTCATTAGCACAGAGACAGCTGGAGATCTGAGAATCTGCCCGTGATTCTAGCTGGTACTCATGCGATTTAGCCAGGTCAGTCTGAACCTAAGGAGGAGGTTTAAGAGACAAAGGGTCCAAACGAAGGACGTAATACATAGAGGCCTGGGAAACCTGGGGGCCGAGATACTGACATCTCCTCTCTTTCCCAGGGAAAATTGGGATGCTTCCAATTTAGAGACAAACTTATGCGGGAAGCGTGATTCCAGGGCTGACACCTGACTCCTGTATCCCCAGCTCTCACCCTGATGCAATCCTTTAGGTAATTGAAGATGGTGGCAGTAAGACGAAAGGATTCCCCACGGACTACTGAGTAAGGGAGAGTCAGGTCCACAAAGAACGGCTTGAAAGCAGTTAGTCCAACAGTGGGTGAAAGCCCAAAGCCTCTCGACTGGGAAGTGCAGAAAGTCATCGCCTTCCACTCGGTGATGGCGTCAGGAACTGTGACGTGGACCGCCTCCTTCCCGGAGTTACTGTGAGAACACAAGGACCCCCGTGAGGCAGACGCAGCGTGGGGCGAGAACTGTTGTGAATTAAGCCACAAATTCGGTGGTGTGTGCTGGTTCATGCTTGTAATCCCAGGTCTCTGAGAGGCTGAGGTGAGCAGATGGCTTCAGCCCAGCAGTTTGAGGCCAGCCTGGGAAACATAGCGAGACCCTATTTCTACCAAAATTTAAAAATTAGCCAGGTGTGGTGGTGCATGCCTGTAGTCCCAGCTACTTAGGAGGCTGAGGCAGGAGGATGGCTTGAGCCCAGGAGTTTGAGGCTGCAGTGAGCTATGATTGCGTCACTGCACTCCAGCCTGGGTGACAGGGCAAGACTCTGTCCAAAAAAAAAAAAGCTACACATTCATCTGCAGAAGTAAAATTGTTACTGTTGTTGTGTGGGGAGAAGTAAAGAGGCAACTGAAGAGGTGAGTCTCAGTGTGAATCCTCCAGTGAGTGAGGCTGCACTCATATGGAGGAGGGGGACTGTGTGGGGAGTCAGGGGTGGGCATCTCTGTGCAAGCACATCTGACAGAGAGGCTGGTGCCCTCTGAGTCTGTGAAGATGCGTGTTCTCAGGGCTTGTCAAAATGGACATGCAAGCAGTGGGCAAAAACTGATGTCAATATGTACCTTTAAATGTGTGTGGTTCGGTAGTAAGAACACAGGGCCTGCAATGCATGAGTGTGGAATTGTGTGGATTTGTTTTGAGTGGTTGTATACGAACGCATAAAGAATTCAGGTAGGCTGGGCACGGTGGCTCATACCTGTAATCCCAACATTTTGGGAGGCCAAGGCGGGTGGATCACTTGAGCCCAGAAGTTCGAGACCAGCCTGGCCAACATGGCAAAACCCTGCCTCTACTAAAAATACAAAAATTAGCCAGGTGTGCTGGCAGGCGCCTATAGTCCCAGCTACTTGGGAGGCTGAGGCACAAGAATCACTTGATCCTAGGAGGTTGAGGCCTACAGTGAGCCAAAATCGTGCCACTGCACTCCAGCCTGGGTGACAGAGCAAGACTTCTGTCTCAAAAATAAATAAATAAATAAATAAATAAATAAATAAATAAATAAATTCCCACACCCCATCAAGCTTTCGTTGCTTAAGACTTAGAGCCATTAGGAACGCATCTGATTCTGAGTTTTGTACAGGCTCTACATTGTAGAATCTTACGGTTTTTTCTGGTTGTTGTTGTTGTTACAGGGTTTTGCTTTGCCACCCAGGCTGGAGTGCAGTGATGTGATCTTGCTTCACTGCAGCCTCCACCTCCCCGACTCAAGTGATCCTTCCACTTCAGCCGCCCGACTAGGACACAACTACCACCTGGCTAATTTTTAAAATTTCTTTTGTAGAGACAGAAGCTCATTATGTTGCCCAGGCTGGTCTTGAACTCCTGGTCTCAAGTGATCCTCTCTCCTCAACCTCCCAAAGTGCTGGGATTACAGGCGTGAGCCATGGACCTGGCCCTTTACTGTACTTTTGAGTCATCACTTACCCAATAGGAAACAGATCCCAGAGCCAGGTCTCCGGGAAGTACTGGCGGACCTGAGAATCCTCTGCTTGACGTGAAGAAGTTGATGACGCAAAAGCCTCTGGATGACCACCACCTGCTGATGAAATTGAGAATATGAAAACTTTAGGAAACAGGAGACTTGTTGTGACATAAATTGGGATGGAGGGATTACTAGAAAGAAATTTAGAGGGAAGCAGAGAAAATCCAGTCAGAGGCAAGGAGGAAGGACCAAAGAGGAACTAACTAGTCACAAAGGTCATCGAGGGAAGTGATAGCCAAGGGGGTTTGGCCAGGGAATGGATACATAAACTTCAGGCTTCAAAAGCTCTCCCCAGAGACAGAACCCTCGGGAAACTTCCTGTATCTGTGACCCACAACCCATTAGCATTCTCAGGCTAGAGGCTCAGTGCAAGAACAGGACGCAAAGAGGAAATGTGCAGAGTTCCAGGATTGTTAACATCTCAGAGAATCCACACACCACAGAGGTAGCTTACCGCCCATGGCAGTGCTGTATTCTGGAGATCTGTAGCTGCAATCTACTGGCTTCTTGATCTTGGCATTGGACAGTATTTTCAGGCCCATGTCCTGACAGGCATCAGA